>NC_091287.1:235175956-235340956 GCF_032444005.1 Ranitomeya imitator | reverse complement strand
GGATGTTGCATGCCCGATTTTGGACTGCCGAACCTTTTTTCTCACTGCTAGAGGAGCATATAGCAGCACTATAATAGAGAAGACAGAAATGCTTGGCCAGATGAGCTTTCCTGCTTATGTGAGAATTGGGGGAGACTGATGTCATTGAATGAACCATTCAGTCGACAGCTATCTCAAGTGGCTTTATAGGGCATGAGGTAATTTTTGATATGTGGAAGTAAGACATCATACAAGTTGGCACTTTAAATGAAAGATTAAATCCTTAGACAGTGGATTAAATGATCTCTTCTGACTCCCTCACACCTAAACATCTTGTCAGAATGCTTATAGGTTTTCTATAGGGGAAGAAAAAAATGCTTTTACATCTCTCTCAGGTTAACTAGCAAGTGAAAAAAATTGATTGGGTGGCCGAACTAAAACTTTGCAATCCAGATTATCAACAGATGGTGTTTAGGGAGAGGTGGGAGGCTTCTACACCCATTAAATTTTTGGTTAGTGTAAAGACCAAAGGTAAGTGGGTGCTCTCATCCGCTGGTCTGTCTGTATTTAAAAAAGGTTGCATAAACCAGGGCTCATCCTACTGAATGCCAACACTCCTTTCCCATGGGCAGAATACTAAGACAACACAGGATGAGGGTGAAGAAGTTTGGTAATACTTTATTAAACCACCAACAGACAATAGCAAATAGTATAGACCCAGCATGTACATAAGATACCAACTTGGTTTCTCCAAACATCTCCATGGGTCCAAGTGACCTGATTGTCCCAACCTTGCATCTCTGGACGTCTCAATGGTGTCAGGTGACCTGATTGTACTAACCTGGCTTCTTTAAATGTCTCCATGGGTTCAGTGATGATCAATGGATCAGATCTGTATTCCTCAAGCTAGGGCCGTGGACCCATAAACTGGCATCTTGTAGAATCTCTCTAATCTCTAATCAATCATGGCTTCCGGTTGGAGCCATGGTGTCCTGGCTTCTGTTCTGTAGAGTCTCTTTGCAGAAGGGTTAAGGTCCCATTTTATTCCCACATCAGTCCTTCAGGTTATCATCCACAGGTCAGGGGGAAGATGGGATAACGTGAACTCTCATTGTTTGAGTATTTAATCAAGCTGCGTAGTTTGTGCTTCACTGTTTTCAAGTCAACAAGCTACATTGACTTAAACAATGGATAATCAACATATTAGCAAACATCAATTGTCCAATAACCATAAGTCTCTGTCCTCTATGGATAGCAACAACATGTTCAATTCAAGAGTCAACGTTTAGGCTCACATGAACAATGGCCTATGTCTCTTGACCCACCAAAGAAAGATATGTCTGGCCTAATTAAGAATGAATGTGTGTCATCGCAGTTGGTTTTGCTGAAATTGGCAAAAAATTAGGTAGGTTGCTGCTTTAAATTTTGAATGGGCATCTTAGAAATAGATCTGGAATATAATTGGCTTGTGAACCATTGCTCCGCTTTTACAGTATTTTTCATAAGTTTTTCAAGTGCTCCTGATTATTTTCCTAATTGCTACTCTTTATTGATTTCATTTTTTTATACCCACGAAAACTAGTGACTTTGAGATAGGCATTCTAATTTTTCATAGCACATTTAGACAAGCAATTGCGTATAAGTTTGTATTAGAGAAAGTATTTATATTACTTTCAAATATTTGCTCGTGCTGTTTGGTAGCCATGTGGCAAAGGGAAGCATTCAGTTCAGACAGGACATACTTCCATAATTGCTTTTCACATTTCAGATACAGTTACATGACTTACTGCTGTGTTAGCTGGTTTCTGTAAAATGCTATGCATCATTTATAAAACAATTTCATCTACATTATACAAAAAAGTGATGAGTGCATGTTCCTTCCAGAAAAAACTATACTTTTGCGTATCATTAAAATTACAGCCTCATCTCTTGTTTTTACTATGCTCAAGTGATTACAATATTGAACAGTATGTGATAGATACACGACAACATGAACTGAGGAGGAATGTGCAGCTCGTAGTATAGAAAAGCCTTATGGTTTACTTTAGTAATAAACAAAATACAACCAAAAAGGAAGCAACCAGACAAAAAAAAACCTCACTAAAAGCAATTTTCCTCAATATTATGAAGATTACTGTATGACCAAAAATGTATGCTACTGTTATAAAAAGTGTCCAACTTTTGAAAATTTGGATTCATAATAATAATAACAAGCACCATGTTCTTAGTGGAAAAAAGTATAATAGAGAAATAGCTTAGAATAAATAATGTCAATACAAATATATAAAATATATACAAATACCTTCAAATATTCCAAACAAATGAACTTAATAATAGAAAATAGGTTCAAAATATCGATATAGGAAAGAACAAATATAATCACTGTATAATCATCCACTTATCTAGCACAAATAATGGTGTCACCCATAGCCACACCATACTGTTACTGAATACAAAAACTATAATAGGACAAATGTTTTCATACCATATAATAAAGAACAGTTAAATTATTCTCTGATTGTAATCATTTACTTTCCCTATCTTCTCCATTCCACATTCATGAAAACTTATTCCTACCAGTATTTACTACAAAAAATATTTAGCTGTTCCCTTCCCTTCCTTTCCCCAAACTCAACATAAACTCCCAATCCACGGTTCCCTGTACGGTTATAGATCACCCATTTCATGCTCCCCACAATTATTTTGACCACTAATCAGTTGAAGGTTTTTTTAGAACAAAAGAAGAGTAGCAAAAAAGACCAACGAATAATAAAATAAATAAATAACTTTTATTAGGTAATCATACACAATCAGACTAGACATAATACAAGAATAAATAAAGGGAAAGGAGGAAGACATGGAGGTAAACAAAGGGGAGACTGTGGGTCAAAATAGGACTTGGGCAAGCAGGGATAAGACACAGTCACAATAAGGCTCTCAAAGATGCACAGGTAAATGCTGTAGGATGGTGTATGGTATATCTATATTCCGCCCAGATATAAAGTGCTAAAGTGAAATGTCTGCTTACTCATCGTAAGTCCGGACCTAGGACAGCCTTCCCACGACCTCTGATGCACGTTTCGCATGGGGAGTGGTAATCGGTAGGGTCACTGTAAGATCTCATTCAGTGTCAGTGATTTTTCACAGGCGCAACTGGTTTCATCAGTGTTTTTCATTCACGTTTCATTAGTGTTTGTTCAGTGTGTCAGTTTTTACAGTCATTAGTGAATTTCCAGTATGAAAAACATAAGTAAATTGTAAATCATGTTCTATCTATTACAATATTAATCACAGACAGAACACAGACTGCTCTCTGATGTTATCCGTGATTTTCATGGACCCATAGATTTGTATGGGTAAGTTAGATCTCTGCTTCTCATCAAAAATGGACAATCTTGTGTGACTTTATTTTTAGACACCCCAGGAAAAAAAAACACAGATGTGATTGCCACCATAGACTTTAATCGGTATATGTTCTCCCTGTGAAAATAGCTGATAGAACTTGTATGTGAAAAATGGATTTCTGAATGAAGCGTATAGTATTGAATCGGAATCTATCTTTTGTGCAGCAATAACGTTTTAATATTGGCCACAGGGGCAGTCCACGTTGCTGCTATAAGACCTGTGAGAAGGGGGAAATGAATCACCTCAATTTCAATGCAATCTGCATCTTGGAATGCAGATACGGTTGGTTTCACTAATGGAACAGGGAGCAGTTATCTGAGTCCAGCGCAGCAGGTGCGTTGATGTTAGTACATTGTGCCTGCTGCATGAAGTCTCAGGGCACACATTGCAGAGGGGAGCAGCACATCGAGAAAATAGTGCTAGTTCAGTATTTATTTATGTTGTCAGTACTTGTGGAGAAAAATTGTGGATGCCATGATACTGTGTGTGGAGGACTATGTAGATCATGATATTGTGTGTGACGGCTATAAGGTCCACATTACTGTGTCAGAGGGCCTGTTGGGACATTCATTCTGTGTGTGGGACTACAGATGGCCATCACATTGTATGTGAGGCAATAGTGGACATCATACTGTGTGTGTGGCTATCATAATGTGTCGAAGGCTGCCATGGCTTTCATAGTGTGTATGAGGTTATTGGGGTCATCATAATCCATGAGGGGCTATCATGCTTTGAGAAGGGCTGTGTGGGCATTATGCTATATTGGTACCATAATACTCTATGGGAAGTTGTGGGTCATCATACTTTGTGGGAGAACGTAGCGGTCATTATACTGTGCAAGGGGCTATCAAAACCATCATACTCTATGGGAGTCTATCATACTGTGAGGACTGTAGGGCATCATACTATAGGGATGGCTTAGGGACATCATACTGTGCCATGAGGTGTGGGGCCCATCATACTATGTAGAGGACTATGGGGGTTATCATATTGTGGATGGATGACTGTTGGGACATCACACTGTGTGGAGGCCTCATAATGTGTGAAGAAAATAGGCTGTGACCTGCCTACTTCACCTTTTTTTTGGTGGTGGGGATATGGGGCCGCAATAAGCACCTTTGCTATAGTGCCCCATGATTTCTTTGTCTCCTGACTAAGCCTATTGAACCTATGCTTAATTGACAGCTGTAGTGTCTAGCCAGGGATGAGTTGTAGATCCACTCCTGCAGAGAGTAGAGCATTTCAGCATTAGGATTTTGGAAACAGTAAAATCACACATTTGTAATTTGAAAGCAGCAACAGATTAACCCCTTTACCCCCATGGGTGGTTTGCACGTCAATGACCAGGCCAATTTTTACAATTCTGACCACTGTCCCTTTATGAGGTTATAACTCTGGAACGCTTCAACGGATCCTGGTGATTCTGACATTGTTTTCTCGTGACATATTGTACTTCATGATAGTGGTAAAATTTCTTTGATAGTACCTGCGTTTATTTGTGAAAAAAACGGAAATTTGGCGAACATTTTGAAAATTTCGCAATTTTCAAACTTTGAATTTTTATGCAATTAAATCACAGAGATATGTCGCACAAAATACTTAATAAGTAACATTTCCCACATGTCTCCTTTACATCAGCATAATTTTGGAACCAAATTTTATTTTTGTTAGGGAGTTATAAGGGTTAAAAGTTGACCAGAAATTTCTCATTTTTACAACACCATTTTTTTTAGGGACCACATCTCATTTGAAGTCATTTTGAGGGGTCTATATGATAGAAAATACCCAAGTGTGACACCATTCTAAAAACTGCACCCCTCAAGGTGCTCAAAACCACATTCAAGAAGTTTATTAACCCTTCAGGTGTTTAATAGGAATTTTTGGAATGTTTAAATAAAAATGAACATTTAACTTTTTTTCACAAAAAATTTACTTCAGCTCCAATTTGTTTTATTTTACCAAGGGTAACAGGAGAAAATGGACCCCAAAGGTTGTTGTCCAATTTGTCCTGAGTACGCTGATACCCTATATGTGGCAGTAAACCACTGTTTGGGCGCATGGGAGAGCTCGGAAGGGAAGGAGCGCCGTTTGACTTTTCAATGCAAAATTGACAGGAATTGAGATGGGACGCCATGTTGCATTTGGAGAGCCACTGATGTGCCTAAACATTGAAACCCCCCACAAGTGACACCATTTTGGAAAGTAGACCCCCTAAGGAACTTAACTAGATGTGTGGTGAGCACTTTGACCCACCAAGGGCTTCACAGAAGTTTATAATGCAGAGCCATAAAAATAAAACAACATTTTTTTCCCACAAAAATTATTTTTTAGCCCCCAGTTTTGTATTTTCCCAAGGGTAACAGGAGAAATTGGACCCCAAAAGTTGTTGTCCAATTTGTCCTGAGTACGCTGATACCCCATATGTGGGGGGGGAACCACCGTTTGGGCGCATGGGAGGGCTCGGAAGGGAAGGAGCGCCATTTGGAATGCAGACTTAGATGGAATGGTCTGCAGGCGTCACATTGCGTTTGCAGAGCCCCTAATGTACCTAAACAGTAGAAACCCCCCACAAGTGACACCATTTTGGAAAGTAGACCCCCTAAGGAACTCATCTTGATGTGTTGTGAGAGCTTTGAACCCCCAAGTATTTCACTACAGTTTATAACGCAGAGCCGTGCAAATAAAAAATATTTTTTTTCCACAAAAATTATATTTTAGCCCCCAGTTTTGTATTTTTCCAAGGTTATCAGGAGAAATTGGACCCTAAATGTTGTTGTCCAATTTGTCCTGAGTATGCTGATACCCGATATGTGGGGGGGAACCACCGTTTGGGCGCATGGCAGAGCTCGGAAGGGAAGGAGCATCATTTGGAATGCAGACTTAGATGGATTGGTCTGCAGGCGTCACATTGCGTTTGCAGAGCCCCTAATGTACCTAAACAGTAGAAACCCCCCACAAGTGACCCCATATTGGAAACTAGACCCCTCAATGAACTTATCTAGATGTGTTGTGAGAACTTTGAACCCCCAAGTGTTTCACTACAGTTTATAACGCAGAGCCGTGAAAATAAAAAATCTTTTTGTTTTCCCACAAAAATTATTTTTTAGCCCCCAGTTTTGTATTTTCCCAAGGGTAACAGGAGAAATTGGACCACAAAAGTTGTTGTCCTATTTGTCCTGAGTACGCTGATACCCCATATGTTGGGGTAAACCCCTGTTTGGGCACACGGGAGAGCTCGGAAGGGAAGGAGCACTGTTTTACTTTTTCAACGCAGAATTGGCTGGAATTGAGATCGGATGCCATGTCGTGTTTGGAGAGCCCCTGATGTGCCTAAACAGTGGAAACCCCCCAATTATAACTGAAACCCTAATCTAAACACACCCCTAACCCTAATTCCAACGGTAACCCTAACCACACCTCTAACCCTGACACACCCCTAACCCTAATCCCAACCCTATTCCCAACTGTAAATGTAATCTAAACCCTAACCCTAACTTTAGCCCCAACCCTAACTGTAGCCCCAACCCTAACCCTAGCCCTAACCCTAGCCCTAACCCTAACCCTAGCCCTAACCCTAGCCCTAACCCTAGCCCTAACCCTAGCCCTAACCCTAACCCTAGCCCTAATCCTAGCCCTAACTCTAGCCCTAATCCGAACCCTAGCCCTAATGGGAAAATGGAAATAAATACATTTTTTTTATTTTTCCCTAACTAAGGGGGTGATGAAGGGGGGTTTGATTTACTTTTATAGCGGGTTTTTTAGCGGATTTTTATGATTGGCAGCCGTCACACACTGAAAGACGCTTTTTATTGCAAAAAATATTTTTTGCAATACCACATTTTGAGAGCTATAATTTTTCCATATTTTGGTCCACAGAGTCATGTGAGGTCTTGTTTTTTGCGGGACGAGTTGTCGTTTTTATTGGTAACATTTTCGGGCACGTGACATTTTTTGATCACTTTTTATTCGATTTTTGTGAGGAAGAATGAACAAAAACCAGCTATTCATGAATTTCTATTGGGGGAGGTGTTTATACCGTTCCGCGTTTGGTAAAATTGATAAAGCAGTTTTATTCTTCGGGTCAGTACGATTACAGCGATACCTCATTTATATCATTTTTTTATGTTTTGGCGTTTTTATACGATAAAAACTATTTTACAGAAAAAATAATTATTTTTGCATCGCTTTATTCTCAGGACTATAACTTTTTTATTTTTTTGCTGATGATGCTGTATTGCAGCTCATTTTTTGCGAGACAAGATGACGTTTTCATCGGTACCATGGTTATTTATATCTGTCTTTTTGATCGCGTGTTATTCCACTTTTTGTTCGGCGGTATGATAATAAAGCGTTGTTTTTTGCCTCGTTTTTTTTTTTTTTCTTACGGTGTTTACTGAAGGGGTTAACTAGTGGGCCAGTTTTATAGGTCGGGTCGTTACGGACGCGGCGATACTAAATATGTGTACTTTTATTGTTTTGTTTTTTTATTTAGATGAAGAAATGTATTTATGGGAATAATATTTTTTTTTTTTTCATTATTTTGGAATATTTTTTTTTATTTTTTTTTACAGATTTGGAAATTTTTTTTTAACTTTTTTATTTTGTCCCAGGGGGGGACATCACAGATCAGTGATCTGACAGTTTGCACAGCACTCTGTCTGATCACTGATCTGATAGCAGTGCAGGCTGCTTCACAGTGCCTGCTCTGAGCAGGCTCTGTGAAGCCACCTCCCTCCCTGCAGGACCCGGATCCGCGGCCATCTTGGATCCGGGGCTGGAGGAAGCAGGGAGGGAGGTGAGACCCTCGCAGCAACGCGATCACATCGCGTTGCTGCGGGGGGCTCAGGGAAGCCCGCAGGGAGCCCCCTCCCTGCGCGGTGGTTCCCTGCACCGCCGGCACATCGCGATCATGTTTGATCGCGGTGTGCCAGGGGTTAATGTGCCGGGGGCGGTCCGTGACTGCTCCTGGCACATAGTGCCGGATGTCAACTGCGATAAGCAGCTGACACCCGGCCGCGATCGGCGGCGCTCCCCCCATGAGCGCTGCCGATCGCTATGACGTACTATCCCGTCCAGGGTCAGATAAGCCCAGGGCACCTCGACGGGATAGTACGTCTAAGGTCACAGAGGGGTTAAAGTATATTTTTCACAGTGCTTAGCAGCATTTGTATTATGTTTTGTTTATGTGTTTTATAATGTTGTCCAGCATAAAAAGTTATGAATTTTTGCCAATCACTTTATTAGGGATAATGTCTTCTTTCCTGTTTAAAAAGCATATAACTTACTTCCAATCCCCTGCTTTTCCTGGTCTATTTACCTGCCCTCAGCTGCATTGATAAAATGGCATTCTATTCGGAGTACCAATGATGGCAGTGATAGGGTCAGCTCAGCACCTTTGACTCACACCAAGTTCATTATCTATTAGCGTGTAAACTGCTGACAAGTTCTGCTTACAATAAGTATATT
Source organism: Ranitomeya imitator (assembly GCF_032444005.1). Lineage (NCBI taxonomy): Eukaryota > Metazoa > Chordata > Amphibia > Anura > Dendrobatidae > Ranitomeya > Ranitomeya imitator. The sequence continues at coordinate 235,332,106 of NC_091287.1, read as the reverse complement.
ATATACTATTATTCTAGCTCTTCTGTTGCAATATCTGTCAATTTCTCAAAATGTTTTGAATTGACAGATAAATATAACATGTACCTTTTAATTGTTGGCTGAAAGTACTGAAATTTTCCACATGATTTCACAAAACATTGCTCTATTAATTTTGCCGTTCAGTTACTTTTTGAGGATATGAGAACATCAGGATTTCATAACTTTCTCATATTCCACTGAGTTTAGGCTTACAGTAAGTGCTGTCAATAGTATAGATCTATTCATTGAACAATTGCGGTAGGAAAATTACTGGTGATAGTAAGTGGGTCCTCAGATTGTCACCTTAAATGATTCTTACTTAAAGGAAAACTCCTTCCACAGTACCGTAGAAAAGTCTCATTTCACTCTAAGCGTATATGTTTACATGCTCATGGTATCTATAATTTACCAACGATTATACTCTTATAGCTATTTCATCCATTGATGGCTAACCCTATTGTTGACATTACTGGATGGCGATGACATCTTGCTCACTAGTTGCTTCCTTTTATCTCCCAGCCTCTACAATTACACCTTGTAATTCAGAACCTGACACAGGATCGTCTCAATGCCGTACCTATTCTACTACATATTCTACATACTTTTTTGTCCTTGCACTGTTATTTCTATCAAGTTAATTCTGTATTCTACAAATCTATCTTCATCACAAAACAAAATAATTAGCAGATTTGCAATGATGAACAAACATGTAGGAGTAGTCTAATAATTCAAAAATAAGCTCCATTCTCTGAAAAGCAGTGTCACACCTGCCTCATGCTTGTATCTTCCATTGTCGCTTGCCTTCATTCATTTTAATTGATCTAATTCTGCCATACCTGACAAATACTGTGGACAAGGCACGCTTTTTGGAAGAAAAATATGATGAATATTGGTCTAAAAAACAATTTGCTTTACGTAAGCAAAAGAAAAAAAGGTTTACTGTTATCCAGAAAGGGTGTCACTCCTGGAAATGGACGGCTATCCTTTTGGTATTGTAGCCTTAAGGTACCGTTACACTAAGTGACACTGCAGCGATATAGACAACGAGCCAATCGCTGGAGCGTCACTGTTTAGGTCGCTAGGAGACGTCAAACACGGCAACACCAGAACGATGCAGGAGCGATCCAGTGACGTACTTATCGTTCTCGCCGGTTGTTAGCTCCATGTTAAAACATTGCTGGCATCGTTGCTCTTGCTGTCAAACATGACGAATCACGCCGACCTGACGACCAAATAAAGTTCCGGACTTCTAGCTACGACCAGCGATGTCACAGCAGGATCCTGATTGCGTGTCAAACACAACGAGATCGCTATCCAGGACGCTGCAACGTCACGGATCGCTGTCGTTTTCGTTGTAAAGTTGCTCAGTGTGAAGGTACCTTTAGCCAAGCGGATAAGTTGACCAGTAGTGCTTAGAGCATTACACCAGACAAGGGCTTTTAAGTTGGGCTTTTAAAATCCTTAACAACTGGGAGGCTATGACAAGTCATATATTTCCATCCATCTGCTGTTTAAGAAATATAGTATGTTATGCAAGACATTCAGTAAGATTTATGCATTGATTTGATACAGAATTTCTGTTTGTGAAATGCTTTCCAGTTGACGCCCTATGAGAGGGAAACCTTCTAAATGACATATGCCCTAATACCACTTATGGAGAGGTTTCCGACATGAGACAACGCCTTGCTAAAAATTTTGGAAGATCTTTGCTTGCTGTCAATCATAGTAAAATAGTTTTGAAGTTAAAGGTAGACACAAGTCCATCAAGCCCAATCTGTAGCCTTATATGTTGATACAGAGGAATGTAAAAACCCCATGAGGCAGATGCTTATTGCCACATATTAGAAGAATTCCTTCCCGACTCTACATACAAACAGACTAGATCCCTGGATCTTCATTGTTTCGGGTGGATATAAAGCTGTCCATGTCCCAAGTCATCAAACATGTTATACTGTATCTTTATGTATATTTATATATGTCACAAAGTATGCAGTTAGTGCCATACATGGGAGTTTTTATAACTTGCCTACATATATTGCTTACACAGACCTAAATGGTGAGGGGTTAATGATCCCTACTCCCATGTGATAATTGTTATTTAACGTCAAACTTTCTATACATAATGTGCAGCAAATTTGATATGGAATGAAAACAATTGTGGTAATGCTGATAATGAAAGAAGATATGGATACGTTGTGAATACTTGTCATTTCTAAAGGCAACAATTTCTATAAAATGCACACAAAAATGTGTGTACTGCTATTTTTGTCTTGCTTCTTTATCTCTGTACATACAATACCATGGAAGATATACGATAAATCCTACATTTTTTTTACTTGCCATATCTTTAAATCATTTGTTATCCGACTACTATTTTTTGGGAGAGTCTTATGGAAAATTCTATGATGTTTTGTTTGACTTTACAGTGTGGACATCTCTGAAGACATTACAAACTGCTGTTTTTATTAGTCTCAAGGACCCTGACATGGCTGAAGGCGGTAAAGTTGAAGCCCTTTTATATATTTTATATTATGTTATTACATGCAGTTGTATCATTTTTTGTCCCATAAATCATTTGACATTGTTCAATATCTAAAAACAGATCTGTCAATGAAGGTAAAACAAATGCCGATATGAGAATCTTCCGTTAAATTTATTTATTCTTTTGACAGTATTATGTTTAGCCAAGTTAGTAATCAATTTAATTAGCACATACTTTTACAAGAAAGCAAGATGGAGAATAACTTACTTCTTTGACCACTTAACCCCTTTCCAATGCTGGGAGTAATAGTACGCCCACGTCGGAATCTTTCCCTTTGATGTGGGTTCCAGCGCTAAGCCCACATCTTTCCCAGCACATGTCAGCTGTTTTGAATAGCTGACATGTGTCTCTTACAGCCACGAGTGGAATTGCGATCCACCCGCAGCTGATAACCTGTTAAATGTCACTGTCAATCTCTGACCGTGGTATTTAACTCATGCTTTCCAAAAGATTGCCCGAAGCTCCACCCATTGATGATCGTGGGTTGTGGGTCATGTGATCGTGGGTCACTGATGGCTTGGCATGACAACCAGAAGTCTCCAGCAGACCTCTATGGTTGTCATAGCCAGATTGCTATGAGCGTCGCCCGGTGGCCGGCGCTCATAGCAAGTGATCATTTCTGCAACATACTGGTGATCTGATCATTGCCTGTATTTAGCAGAACCCAACAAGGTAGTGCAGGTTTTAGTCTCCCGTGGAGACTATTGAAGCATGCAAAAAGTAAAAAAAAGTTTAAAAAAACATTAAAAAAATAAAAAAATATAAAAGTTCAAATTACCCCCCTTTCGCCCCATTAAAAAAAAGCATAAAAAAAATCAAATAGACACATTTTTGGTATTTTCTCGCTTCAGAATTGCCTGATCTGTCAATATAAAAAAAATTAACAAAATCACTAAACGGCGTAACGAAAAAAAAATTCAAAATGTCAGAATTACCTTTTTTGTTGCCGCTACATTGCAAAAGAATGCAATAATGGGCGATCAAAAGATTACATCTACACCAAAATGGTATCAGTAAAAATTTAAGCTTATCACGCAAAAAATAAGCCCTCACCCAACCCAAGATCACGAATAATGGAGAAGCCACAGGTCTCGGAAAATGGCGCCATTTTTTTAAACCAAATTTTGGATTGTTTTTCACCGCTTGATTGAAAAAAGAGAACCTATTCATGTTTGGTGTCTCTAAACTTGTAATGACCTGGAGAATCATAATGACAGGTCAGTTTTAGCATTTAGTGAACATGGTAAAAAAAACAATACTGTGGGATTGCACTTTTTTTGAAATTTCACCAAAGTTGGAATTTTTTTCCCGTTTTCCAGTTTACGATATGTTAATACCAATAGTGTCATTCAAAATTACAACTCATCCTGCAAAAAAAGAACCCTCACATGGCCATTTTGACTAAAAAATAAATAAGTTATGGCTCTGGGAAGAAGGGGAGCAAAAAACGAAAACGCAAAAACAAAAATACCTCTGGTCATTAAGGGGTTAAAGACTAAGAGCTCAATTAATGAAGGTAGTTTTTGCAGCTTTTGGTGTTTTATGTCAAAAGCATCCAGCTTTGCCAAAGAGTATGAAGCTGTGTCAGGACATGGCTTAGCTATGTCCATACGTGCAATTCAGCCCAACTTTAGTTACTGGAGTAGCAAATCTGGAAATCTGGAAGAGATGCACTCAATCAACTACGTGGCTTGCACCTCTTCATGAGTAATAGTGCAAAAAGAATCTGAAGACGGTTTTTATATTTGCAGCTTTCTCTTCTAGAAGTTTATGTAGCTGTAATAAGCTTTTTGATTTGTGAGACATCTTTGTTTTAATTGATTGTTGGGTACAACATGAAACATTGAAGGGTTTTTCAAATCTCTACTGGTGGATTGATGGTTAGAGTTGGGAGAAATTAGGCAAGTGGAATTGAATGGAATTGAATGCATGAATCCGCATTCGTCAGGATGCAGGTTTTATCTAGTTCACTCTGCGCACATTCATCGAAATGAGGGTCAGCCGGCTTTTGACCCCTGGATAGTGACCTGACTATTGTTTTGTATTACATCTCAGTTTTTGACGTACCATCCTGGCTTCTAACCTCGGACCTTTTATCTTTTACTCAGCCTCTCGGCTTGTCCGTGAGTAGTGATATGCCATATGTTCATTAGCTTGGGGTTAAGAATGATGAAAAATTGTCTGGAAAAAGGAATTCAAGTATACTCAAGCATTTCAATATTCAAGTATATCGTTATTGTAATCATTTACATTCATTGCATTATTAATGGAATGCTAAGCCACATATATTGCTGATAGACTAAGGTGTACATAAAAAATAGTTGTGGTGACAAACTTGTGCTTTGTCCAGCTTTGTGCATGCTAACATAGTTCTATATGTTACAGAGTACTTGTTAAAGCAAAATGATTTTAGTATATTTTGATAGAGGAAGTCATAAAGATGGATAGGGAAAGCACAGTGTCTACTCTGTTTATAGTTAATGCAGCTCATGAAAACTTTTCCCACATTCAATACCACTTAAAATTGTATTTTCCTCTGTTTAAAGGACTGAAAGAACCAACATTGTATTGCTCTACAAAGTGTTCTTTTTCCTTTAGCTTGAAACAAATGGCTTCATCTCGGTAAAGTCTTTATTTTTCATATAGAGAGTAGTCAAGATATTAGTTGTGTCCGGAATGCCACATAAAATATTCATTGCCAGATCATACATCACTCATTTACTATCAGTGTAGAAATATTCCCTCCAATATTTGCCTCTGGCAAACCTCCATAGTAAAGAGGATACTAAGATTCCTTTAAATCTAGTAAACATTTATGAGTTTTTTAAACATTCTTTATCCGTGTGGTCATTCTTTCTCCTTAATGCCAGTCATAAAGGCACTGATCCTCAATATATGCTGCATAATAAATGTAGAGAATACACAATTTATCCAACTAAAATGACAGTACCCATTTAATGTCATGTCTTGGACCATTGAATATTGGTCTATTCCAGGCTAGGTTTTCAAGCATTTTTAAAACAGCGTTCATATTGTACAGTAGAGGAAATAATTATTTTCTTATTTTATTTATCACAGTATATAGTATAGATTTACTTCTTAGAAATAAGCATTTTTTTAATAATTGCTAATTTTTTTTTACACTCTTTAGTTACTTACTGAGCAAAAAACAACCCTAAGTGCTAATGTGCATAACAAAAATCTTGTTATATATGAAAAGATAAATGTCTTTAATAAAAATCTATTGAATAAATTCAGTTGAAGCCATTATTAATGGTGTTCTTTATTTGATTTTGAAGTTGTCATGTCATACTTTAGTCACATGGTACTTTTTGAATTACAGCACTACATGTCAACTATATAAAAAATATAATTAATAATTTCAATTGAATTGTGTTTTTAATGTACAGTGGGTAAAATCGTATCTGAATGAATGACAGATATATAGGATAGATAAATACTGTAGATATATAGAGAGATTAAACAATGTTATGTAATGTAGTCTGTATTTATATACTATTTTAAAATATTAAATACTCTATTTTGTCCAGTAAAACTTATGAGCGTAAAAATAAATACTCACCTTTTAGCTAATCTATAGCTATATCTACAAATAAGAGTCATCTAGACTCGAAACGTGTGAGATATAGTTTTCCTGCCCATGTTACTATTTTAATGAAATCATAATAAATTATTTTTGCTTTTAATTCACTTTGCTAGATTGAAAAACCTCTCTTCACAACTTTGAAAATAGCGACATGATATCACACAAGCTTTATCCATGCATAATAGAGTAGATTGCCCGGGAAACCAGACTGATCAACATACATATCTGGATGGTGGAGTTGTATCTACCAACTTTCTTTATATTAAACCTTTTAGCTAAGCTGTATGCCAGTCTAGGCAAGGCATTGTGTGTTCTGTATACCTCAGCAAATACAAGTCTGTTAGGGAATACGACTGATTCTTATGAATGACGGACTTCATTTGGTGTTGTTCACTGTAAAATTTGTAAAAAAAATAGCTATCCATTATTTTTCTATTAAGTATAATATGAACTACAGTTACAAATGTTCAGAGAAAGCTCCCTTCTTATATAGTTTCTTTTGTACCCAAAATAGTGCAGAACACTTCCAATCATGCGCAGTGCGCCGCTCTGAAGTCGCCACATATGCACCTGGCTTCAGATTCAATGCAGTCAGGGAAAGAAGCCGCGTTCAAGCGTGACGCCCCAGGGTCTTGGTTGTCACAGTGGCATTGCTTTCCTCACGGGGAGAGTGATGCCATGCTTGGACGCGATGGAGGATTCCTTTTTGACAGGTAATCAGCACATACACAACACAAAAAGAAAAGACAGCATCATAAAGAATGGGATCACCACAAAAATATCAAACAGATATACAACAATCTTTATTTAGACCACACCACACAGTAACCATATTAAAAACAATTAAGAACTCCCACAAACAATGGGAGATAAGGGTCCATACAATACAGAGTATAATACCAGAACAGCATTGAAGAGTCTAATCATGAATAATGCCGGTGATGTTGTACAAATAAACAGTGGGAAAGATGGAAAAAGACAGCCCTGTGTGCCTGCTGTGTCACTTATAGACTAGCTAGTAACAACATCATCCCTCAAATAGGTATCCAGGACTCACTGCCCCACCTAAAAAGTGGTATACCATGCAGGCTTGAGAAGGTTAATAAAGTATCCAAAGGGACCTAGTGGAAAGCGGTTGCAAAAATAGAAGCAAAAACCGCCCAAAATCCACTACCCGAGAACCCCCTTCCCACAACAAGAGAACTGATACCAGCTAGGTGTATACCAGGACTCTACCAATGCAAGATCCACGCGTATCGACGCTGGAGGCGTCTTCTTCAAGGTCCACAGTCAACTAATGGTGTGGACTTACTTTAAATAGTAATAGTAATAGACCATAATATATGCCAGGTGGGCAGCTTAATGGCGGCAGGGGCTCAGAGTCCATCATGGCGTGCGAGGCCACCCAATGCGCAGGCGCTATAGAACCACGACGTAATGACTTGTGCAAGCGTCAGCCTGCACGTCCGGTATCCAAGGCAACCCCCATACACAGAATACGCTCGGCGCTGGTAAGTATTTTTCATCATAGTCACAATGCAATACATATGCGCAGGCACCTGGCACCCCCAGTACCAGCCCACAAACGCACCAATATGCCATAATGGTTATCAAGGCAACCTACAAACAAAGGGGCGTCCCTTGTTACGATAAGCACAAGATGTGCGAGTACCTCACATCCAGCAAGTGAGCTGTAGTCCCTGCGCCCATCTGGTTGGTGCAGGCATAAAAGATGATCCCAGAAGACATCTATGGGAATATAGCTAATCAATGCGCAGGCGCTAAGGAGCTCCGTCATAGTAAGCTGTGCAGGCATAAGCCTGCACGTCAGGTTACCAGGGCAACCCCCAGACACAGGTAAACTCACAGTCGGTATGTGCTTCCGGCATGATTACGGTATGATACTTATGCGCAGCGCACCACAGGACAGTATCAAAACCACGCATGCGCCAGTGAACCGTAGCAACTGCCAAGGCAACCCGCAAACACAGGGATGTCCCCTGCTGCAATTCAGAGACACAATGTGGAAGTGCTCTGTTCAAAAAAAATATACACAGCGCCACCTGCACCCATGCATCTGGGGCAGGCAAAAGGGACAGTCCCACATGAAATACATGAGAGCCAACTGTGGGGTGCACAGGCACTGGGGACCACACGGACCAGTCTGCGTGGGCAAAAAAAAAAAAAGCTACAGCCTTAATAGCTATGCCAAGCCCCATAAGTGAGGGAGATCTTTAAGACGCCCCAACAAGGCCAGGTCTCAAAAGAGACACCTGACCCAGAAGGAGCAACATTAATAGCATTAAGTATACAGAACCAGCCCAGAGCAAAAAATAAGCACTCTTACCTAGGGACCAACCCCAATATCAAATGCACATGCGCAAACATAAGGAATCCAAAAATGATGCCGGTGAAAGGCAACCCTACACGGCAAAGCGTCTGGTATAATGAGATCTGGGACCTACTGGGACCAACGAGTAAGTGATAACAGAGAGATTCTGAAATTTGGTTGATTTACACTCATTTTAATATTGGCAAGCATCCCTCCAATATGTCACGTCCCAGATCATAACAAGTACAACTTAATCCTAGACATAGAAATCAAAACCTCCCACCAAATAGTTTGGCCCAGACAGCCAACACATATGTCTAATCTATACAGCCGCATTGTTTGTGGGAGTTCTTAATTGTTTTTAATATGGTTACTGTGTGGTGTGGTCTAAATAAAGATTGTTGTATATCTGTTTGATATTTTTGTGGTGATCCCATTCTTTATGATGCTGTCTTTTCTTTTTGTGTTGTGTTTGGTTACATTTACATGCTTCAGGTGATCACCTTTTAGAAACTGTGGTAGATGGTGCCCGCTCAATTTCTTGCTGTAATCAGCACATACAACACCGTTCTGACTCCAGGCCAGAAGGGGGAGCTCTACATCCGATTTAAGGGGAGCTGCTCTCTCTGGTCGGGAGGAGGAGTTGGTTGCTAGGCAGTTGGGAAGAATTAGTCAGTTGGTGCCGAACTGCAGACTGGAGCAGTCTGAGGCAGAAGGACGGGTGAGGGGCCGTACAGCCTCAGCCTAAAGTGCTGTAGCCCCTGGATAGCGAGATACAGAAGGAAGAACTGCCTTTAGCTAAAGTGCTAGAGAGCGAAGCACAGGAGAGTGACAACAAGGGAGAATAGACAGAGCGCAGATACCGGTAACCGAAAGACCGAGGTTGTGTCATACTCTAGGAGGCACAGCAGAAACCGGTAGGACAGCTAGACTACATGTAACTTGTCTACCCTGACACCCAGGAGACACAGTGAGACATAGAGCCTGGGTCGTGCTAGAGACTCCGTACAAAGGCTCGAGTCACCTGTCATACAGGTTTGAGTCCTACCTAAAGGGGAACAGAGGAACTGAGAGGACCTTGCCAGAAGTCTTAGGCAGTAAAGGACTACAATTCCACCACACTAAAAGGAAGGCTTGTAACTCCACCTGGTTAAAGGGGACTCTGAACTCACTTCCTAGCTGGCCGGACCCTGCCTGCACCGGTGATCTGGTGCCCTGGACTGGGGCTGCCTACTACCATCCGTAAATCAGGTAAAAAAACAGCACAACTGGGTCCTTTGTTCATTACTACACCACTCACCATCTTCCATCTATTCACCGGGAGCCCTGGGGACCTACTTCAACTGTGGGAAGTTATACCATCTGGCTGCCATAACATCACCCCAGAGGACCCCTTCAAGCAGCGTTGATCATCCCTGACAGAATACCACAGGTGGCATCACAAACTTTCTTTATTTCAAAAACCCCTTTAAAGGCAGTTCTTTTAACATGGGCATCCAGGGACATGGACCGGGTTGCTGCCGCCATGATACATCCCTTTAAGTACCGGACCCAGTACCGAGTACCCCATGGCCCTCACATGCATGAGGTATGTCTAGCGCTGGAGATGACGCAGGCGCTTGCAAATCATATTATCATGCCCAACTGGGATTGATATCATGCTAAGTGGGCCGACTAGTCTGGTGACACTAACGCCCCATTGACTAGTCAAAAGCATTTATATATTATAAACGGATGTTAGAAATATTTTTCAAAAGATCTGTTTATGTGTGTAAAGTAATAAAATGACTGTTAGGCAGGGTATTCAGTTATGCAAAGTAATAAAGAAAATGTGGGCGCAGCCAAAAATTAAATGAATAGGAACTGGGTGCTACACAACCTTACAGGAAAACGTGAGCCAAAAGTAAAGAGAAAGTTTATAAGGCAATAGAGAGTGCACATCCATTATGTTAAACAAATTTCAATTTTATTTCACAATTATATTCAATACAACATAAGACATGGAAAATACAGAGACATATTGTTAAAAACAATTCAAAAAGTGGATAAGAGGTAGAGGGGAAGGGAAATGATAATCCCATAACCCCCCTACCTCAGGTACTTATAACAATATATTCAAGATACACCCATTGTAAATTAAAATAGTTATAGTAAAAAAACACACAGAGTACAGATAATCGTAATAATGTTTCAATGTCTGACATTTATTTAAATATGAGTATAAAAGCAAAAAGTGCCACGAATGTTATAGATATTGAAGATGAAATAACACATACCTGGGTGAAAGTAAGAACCCGAGCAGACAAGTACCCACGCGTATGGCTGCCTGCTGGCAGCTTCATCAGGGGTACTCTGTGTTAATACCAAGCTTAAATTGAAGCCGTAATGAGAATAGGAGCCACAGGTGTCTACAGCAGACAGGCAATGCTGCCTGACCCATCCAGCAGTCTAATGTATGCTGAATAGAGGCGGAATTCATTATTGAGATTCATGCGTCACTTCCGGGGTGATACACACTGGACGGATCATGCGACATTACCTGTCTGCCAGAAATACCTGCCAGAAACACCTGCGGCTCCTATTCTCATTACAGCTTCTATTTAAACTTGTCATTTACCCAGACAGAGTACTCCTGATGAAGCTGTCAGTAAGCAGCGACATGCGTGAGGACTTGCCTGCTTACGTTCATACTTTCACCTAGGTATTTGTTATTCCATGTAAGCACTTTTGTGTAAATAATCTTTCCTTTCTATAATATTTGTGGCACTTTTTGCTTTATATATTCATATTTACATAAGTGTCAGACATGGAAACACTATTACTATTTTTTCTAGTATTTATATTTAAAGTGAACCTGATAGTTGATAAATGCTACCCGATCCATGATTTCAGAGTCAAACATACCTGGCTGAGATCACACAGCCAGTGTCTGATGCATGCTCCGCATGGATTGGGCAGCATGTATCAGCTGTGAGATTATTGTTAAGTCTGACCAGGGGTCTTTTTTGTTTAGTGGGTGTGTTCTCCAATCTGTAGCTGTTTTTGTAGCCTGTTCTGTTTTGGATTTTATATTATTGAAGACTAGTTATCGTAAGGGATACTGTATTTTACGGTCTATTTTATGACCCTAATACAACAAAGCTTTTACAGCAGAGAACTGGCATAAAAGCTTTGAAAAGTCATACGACCCCACCGTTCAAAGAAATATGGAACCCTTGGGTTCTCTATAGGTCTAACAAACATCTGATACCTGAAAACTTACCTTAAACAAAATCAGCTGCAGAACAAGGTGCATCCCCCCATCTGTTTCCCTAAATCTTGGTCCCTCCTTTTCTACCCTCTTTCCTTCTCTTTATTCTATCCCTTTAAATTGTGTTGTTTTTTTCTCAGACAACCAGCAATCTTAGACTGACCTTGAATAATAGTTGATTGCAGGATATATTACCCATCATTTAATATATAACTGGATTTCTATGCCCTTCAATTGATTACTGCTTGTCATTCATATGTTACACTTGTCTTACCTTCATATATTCTGAGTAGCCTCAAAGCTCTATACCTGTTCTAAGAGCTCTTACTCGAAGTTTAACTATTGTTGTTCTATTAACTGTTTCTTATATTTTACATACTGTATGTTTGTATATCTGTTCTTTTATGAAAATCAATAAAAAGAACATTGAAAAGAAAAAAAAATCATAAATTTGTTGCGCAAAGTGAGATTGCACAAAAAGTTTGCAATTTTTGGCAAGTTCACACTGTTAGGCTTGGCGGAAAGCACCAAATAAATATAAAGATAACAATAAGGTGTGTTCACAACCCGGGGTCCACCATGCAGAGATGGTAACTGCTTCTCGGTAATGGCAGAACAAGATGGCGGATGTTAGGGCTGGCGAGTAAATATTGAAAAAATATAGGTGCGTTCGCAGCCCGGGGTCCACCGTGCAGGAATGGAACCTGCTGCTAGTAAATGGCAGCACTATATGGTGGTGCAATGCCTGAATAGACACGGTTTCGTCACCCGGTCTGTATAGGAGCGAAATCTGTTACTTCACAGAGTCGCCGGGATTAGGATAATGCTGTGCCCTGTTAACCTCACAGAGGATCACAGCTCACTAACAGAACAGGTAGCATACTGTGGTCATATAGTCAGCTTCAGCACACAAACAACTACTCTACAGATGTGCTGGAATTCTAGTGGCTATACAGCTGACCCTGAACACATGCAGACACAGACCACAAGGTAGCTAAGCTCATAAACATAAGTTGATACTAGCGCATGGCCATGTGGCCATGCGAACGTTTTGTAGAGGAAACTCTCCAGGACCATCCTAGTGGTCCAAAAGGAACTGCTTCAGGACCTGAACATGTGACCCCCGACCTCCAATGAGAGGTCGTCCCTTGGGCATGCCCAGTAGAGGAAAAGCAGGACTTAGTCCCAGGAGCATATGCTCGCCGCAGAAGAGTGCTGGTTACAATGGCTGAGTCTGGAAGATCAGCAGTAACCAAGTGCACAGTATCTGCCTGAGCCAGACGCTGGGACCGACGTCTCTGCTGAGTAGGCTCCACTGTGGCTGGAGAAGAATGGGAGACCGCATTGGAGGTGGTTCGAGATTCCCCCTGTGCAGCAGTGGGAACTCAACACCTAACATTATCCCCCCTCCTAGGGCCCCCCTTCTTGGACCTCGCTACGTTTGAAGGCAGCAATGAGCTGCGGAGCCCGAATGTGCTCAGCAGGCTCCCAGGACCTGTCCTCTGGACCATAACCCTTCCAATCCACCAAATACATTTTTTTGCCACGTAGCACCTTACATCCCAAGATAGAGTTCACCTCATAATCATTCGTAGATGAACCCTATGTCCCGGCAGATGACTCAGAAAACCGAGACATGTGAATGGGCTTTAGAAGGGACACATGAAAGGTGTCGGTGATACCTAGGCATGGCGGAAGGGCCAGACTGTAGACCACAGGGTTAACCTGTTCAGGACCATGAAGGGACCCAAGTAGTGAGGTGCAAACTTAGCTGACTCAACTCGCAGTCTGATATTACGGGCGGAGAGCTACATTAAGTCGCCAGGACCTTGAGATTCCCCCTGTGCAGTAGTGGGAACTCTATGCCTAACAAACACCTTTTTCACTCAGCTCAGGTAGAACTTGTATGAGGGGTGTGATGGGATGTGGTAAACACACTCATCAAATTAATGAAGGGAGGTGGCATACTTTACTTCATAGATCTTACCCTAGTACTCGACTGAGGTAAGATTTGTGGTGAGGAGCACACCACTTCAAACCTCTCCTTATTCATTAAGAAGTGTGTGCCTTTTAAATAAACAAGCAGTTCACATTAAACCATGCTTTCTCATGAAAAATGGGAGTGAAAAACTCCGGTCGTGATGAAGTGGGGCCTATTTGTTTACGTTGAATTCTGATCTTCGTCTATATATTTTGGACTGCTTTCTGAGTTTTCTAGACTTATGTTGAGGTCTATTTTTACTCTTCCATCTAGTCTAAAGCCTATATTTAATCCTTGGTCAAGACTAAAGTATATACAGAGATGCTTCAAGATTTGTGATGCCTTTAGAATTGTTCATGTCTGTGCATAAATTGGACCTAAAACTACATCAGATGTTGTCATTTTTTAAACTAAGTTTCCACAATGGGTATTCAGTGCATTTTTATGACAGGCATTTTTGCTTATCAAATATCATTGCATATTATAGTTATCATGCCCGCTGCTTTTCATGTTGCCTAAATGTATCAGTGGTGAGTTTTATAAATCTGCAATGCCAATCTCTCATGCAGCAAATATGTGTTATATTTGCATATTTATTCTATAGATTTTAATGAGATGTAAAAAATTAGCAGGTGAAAAAAAAATGCGGTTTTAGCGTGTTCTTGCTGCTGAAACCTCCTGAAAATGTATACAATATGCACATGACTTTATCAATAAAGTTTTAGCAAAGTTAGGTAATAGGAAGTATACAAAGCAAAGCAGTTTTTTTTAAAAATATGACATGCCCATAAATAGCAGCAGAAAAAATGAAATAAAAGCAAAAGTGAAAAATCACACTCAGAGATACTATGAAAAACATGCACAAGTAACCTATGTAGCTAATTGGTGAAGGAATGCTGAATAAATTCTGCAGCATCAAAAACACACCAAATACTCATTTTGGGAAATTAGTTTTAGCATTAGCAGATAATTTGAATGTTAAAATAGATGTTTTCAATCAATAGGATGTCAAGCAGGTGTGAGTGGGACCGGTTTTATTTAAAGAAGGATCACAAAATAAGAGTTGTTGATGCTCAACAAGCTGGAAATTATTACACAAACATCTCTTAAACCAAACCCTTGTCAGATTGTGTACTAATCAAGGAGATTAAAGACCATTGTTGCCCTCCCCAGGAGTTTTTGACCAACATTGATTTCTCCAAGAGCAAAGTGTATAATGTTCTAACAGGGCATAATGAAACTTAAGGTACTTTATAACTTCTAAGCAACTCAGGGCCTCAGTCACATTGCCTAATGTTAACATTCATATGTTCATCATCAGAAGAACAATGTTGTTGTGCATCTCTGAATTGCAAGTAAAGAACCATTGTCTCCAGAAACATTGCTGTCTGTTTGCCGTTTGCTAAAGATCACCTACACAAGTCAGAAGAGTATTGAACAATGTAACATACATAGTAACATAGTAACATAGTTAGTAAGGCCGAAAAAAGACATTTGTCCATCCAGTTCAGCCTATATTCCATCATAATAAATCCCCAGATCTACGTCCTTCTACAGAACCTGATAATTGTATGATACAATATTGTTCTGCTCCAGGAAGACATCCAAGCCTCTCTTGAACCCCTCGACTGAGTTCGCCATCACCACCTCCTCAGGCAAGCAATTCCAGATTCTCACTGCCCTAACAGTAAAGAATCCTCTTCTATGTTGGTGGAAAAACCTTCTCTCCTCCAGACGCAAAGAATGCCCCCTTGTGCCCGTCACCTTCCTTGGTATAAACAGCTCCTCAGCGAGATATTTGTATTGTCCCCTTATATACTTATACATGGTTATTACATCGCCCCTCAGTCGTCTTTTTTCTAGACTAAATAATCCTAATTTCGCTAATCTATCTGGGTATTGTAGTTCTCCCATCCCCTTTATTAATTTTGTTGCCCTCCTTTGTACTCTCTCTAGTTCCATTATATCCTTCATGAGCACCGGTGCCCAAAACTGGACACAGTACTCCATGTGCGGTCTAACTAGGGATTTGTACAGAGGCAGTATAATGCTTTCATCATGTGTATCCAGACCTCTTTTAATGCACCCCATGATCCTGTTTGCCTTGGCAGCTGCTGCCTGGCACTGGCTACTCCAGGTAAGTTTAACATTAACTAGGATCCCCAAGTCCTTCTCCCTGTCAGATTTACCCAGTGGTTTCCCATTCAGTGTGTAATGGTGATATTGATTCCTTCTTCCCATGTGTATAACCTTACATTTATCATTGTTAAACCTCATCTGCCACCTTTCAGCCCAAGTTTCCAACTTATCCAGATCCATCTGTAGCAGAATACTATCTTCTCTTGTATTAACTGCTTTACATAGTTTTGTATCATCTGCAAATATCGATATTTTACTGTGTAAACCTTCTACCAGATCATTAATGAATATGTTGAAGAGAACAGGTCCCAATACTGACCCCTGCGGTACCCCACTGGTCACAGCGACCCAGTTAGAGACTATACCATTTATAACCACCCTCTGCTTTCTATCACTAAGCCAGTTACTAACCTATTTACACACATTTTCCCCCAGACCAAGCATTCTCATTTTGTGTACCAACCTCTTGTGCGGCACGGTATCAAACGCTTTGGAAAAATCGAGATATACCACGTCCAATGACTCACCGTGGTCCAGCCTATTGCTTACCTCTTCATAAAAACTGATTAGATTGGTTTGACAGGAGCGATTTCTCATAAACCCATGCTGATATGGAGTTAAACAGTTATTCTCATTGAGATAATCCAGAATAACATCCCTCAGAAACCCTTCAAATATTTTACCAACAGTAGAGGTTAGACTTACTGGCCTATAATTTCCAGGTTCACTTTTAGAGCCCTTTTTGAATATTGGCACCACATTTGCTATGCGCCAGTCCTGCGGAACAGATCCTGTCGCTATAGAGTCCCTAAAAATAAGAAATAATGGTTTATCTATTACATTACTTAGTTCCCTTAGTACTCGTGGGTGTATGCCCTCCGGACCCGGAGATTTATCTATTTTAATCTTATTTAGCCGATTTCGCACCTCTTCTTGGGTTAGATTGGTGACCCTTAATATAGGGTTTTCATTGTTTCTTGTGATTTCACCTAGCATTTCATTTTCCACCGTGAATACCGTGGAGAAGAAGGTGTTTAATATGTTAGCTTTTTCCTCGTCATCTACAACCATTCTTTCCTCACTATTTTTTAAGGGGCCTACATTTTCAGTTTTTATTCTTTTACTATTGATATAGTTGAAGAACAGTTTGGGATTAGTTTTACTCTCCTTAGCAATGTGCTTCTCTGTTTCCTTTTTGGCAGCTTTAATTAGTTTTTTAGATAAAGTATTTTTCTCCCTATAGTTTTTTAGAGCTTCAATGGTGCCATCCTGCTTTAGTAGTGCAAATGCTTTCTTTTTACTGTTAATTGCCTGTCTTACTTCTTTGTTTAGCCACATTGGGTTTTTCCTATTTCTAGTCCTTTTATTCCCACAAGGTATAAACCGCTTACACTGCCTATTTAGGATGTTCTTAAATATTTCCCATTTATTATCTGTATTCTTATTTCTGAGGATATTGTCCCAGTCTACCAGATTAAGGGCATCTCTAAGCTGGTCAAACTTTGCCTTCCTAAAGTTCAGTGTTTTTGTGACTCCCTGACAAGTCCCCCTAGTGAAAGACAGGTGAAACTGTACAATATTGTGGTCGCTATTTCCTAGATGCCCAACCACCTGCAGATTTGTTATTCTGTCAGGTCTATTAGATAGTATTAGGTCTAAAAGTGCTGCTCCTCTGGCTGGATTCTGCACCAATTGTGAAAGATAATTTTTCTTGGTTATTAGCAGAAACCTGTTGCCTTTATGGGTTTCACAGGTTTCACTTTCCCAGTTAATATCCGGGTAGTTAAAGTCCCCCATAACCAGGACCTCATTATGGGTTGCAGCTTCATCTATCTGCTTTAGAAGTAGACTTTCCATGGTTTCTGTTATATTTGGGGGTTTGTAACAGACCCCAATGAGAATTTTGTTACCATTTTTCCCTCCATGAATTTCGACCCATATGGACTCGACATCCTCATTTCCTTCGCTAATATCCTCCCTTAAACTGGACTTTAGACAAGACTTTACATAGAGACAAACCCCTCCTCCTCTCCGATTTTTACGATCCTTTCTAAACAGACTGTAACCCTGTAAGTTAACTGCCCAGTCATAGCTTTCATCTAACCATGTCTCGGTTATTCCCACTATGTCAAAGTTACCTGTAGATATTTCTGCTTCTAGTTCTTCCATCTTGTTTGTCAGGCTTCTGGCGTTTGCGAGCATGCAGTTTAGAGGATTTTGTTTTGTTCCAATCTCCTCGCTGTGGATTGTTTTAGAAATGTTCTTACCTCCCATCTGAGTATTTTTTCCTGGGTCTTCTTTGTTCAAGTCTAATGTTTTTCTTCCCGTCCCCTCTTCTTCCAGTTTAACGCCCTCCTGATGAGTGTAGCGAGTCTTCTGGCGAATGTGTGTTTCCCAGGTTTGTTGAGGTGTAGTCCATCTCTGGCGAGGAGTCCATCGTACCAGTAATTCACACCGTGGTCCAGGAATCCGAATCCTTGTTGTCTGCACCATCATCTTAGCCAGTTGTTTGCATCAAGGATCCTGTTCCATCTCCTGGTGCCATGCCCGTCTACTGGAAGGATAGAAGAAAAAACTACCTGTGCATCCAGTTCCTTTACTTTCTTCCCCAACTCTTCAAAGTCTTTGCAGATTGTCGGTAGGTCTTTCCTTGCCGTGTCATTGGTGCCAACATGTATCAGAAGAAATGGGTGGACGTCCTTGGAGCTGAAGAGCTTTGGTATCCTATCGGTCACATCCTTGATCATCGCACCTGGAAGGCAGCATACTTCTCTTGCAGTTATGTCCGGTCTGCAGATGGCTGCTTCTGTGCCTCTCAGTAGTGAGTCTCCCACCACCACCACTCTTCGTTGCTTCTTGGCTGTACTTTTTGCTGTCACTTGTTGCTGTGTGCCCTTTTCTTTTTTGCTTGCTGGTATTGCTTCATCCTTAGGTGTGCCATCTTCATCCTCTACAAAGATTTGATATCGGTTCTTCAGTTGTGTGGTTGGTGATTTCTCCATGGTCTTCTTGCTTCTTTTGGTCACATGCTTCCACTCATCTGCTTTTGGAGGTTCTCTGACACTTTTTTCACCTTCTGTGACCAGTAGAGATGCTTCTGTTCTGTCTAGAAAGTCTTCATTCTCTTTGATGAGTTTCAAAGTTGCTATTCTTTCTTCCAGACCCCGCACCTTTTCTTCTAAAAGGGCCACTAGTCTACACTTCTGACAGGTGAAATTTGATTCTTCTTCTGGTCGGTCTGTGAACATGTAGCACATGCTGCAGCTCACCATGTAGGTTGTCACATCTGCCATGTTGCTCCTAGATCCTGCTGACTTGCTGTGTGTTTTACTTCTTGTGTAATCTACTCAGCCAAGCTCTCTTGCAATAATATCCTACAGGCAAAAATTTGCGCGCCGTAAGGCGCGCGGTTTGTTGATGCTTTCCAAGCAGCTGGTCCCGGCTGTACCCAACGATCTTCTAGCTTAGGGAGACTTCGCTTTTCCCAGAAGGCACCTGGAATATGCAAATTAGCCTCCTCAAGCTTGAATCCCTGGTTTGGTGATGCTTTCGAAGCAGCTGGTCCCGGCTGTACCCAACGATCTTCTAGCTTAGGGAGACTTCGCTTTTCCCAGAAGGCACCTGGAATATGCAAATTAGCCTCCTCAAGCTTGAATCCCTGGTTTGGTGATGCTTTCCAAGCAGCTGGTCCCGGCTGTACCCAACGATCTTCTAGCTTAGGGAGACTTCGCTTTTCCCAGAAGGCACCTGGAATATGCAAATTAGCCTCCTCAAGCTTGAATCCCTGGTTTTGTCTTGTAGATGGATGTGACCAAGTAAGAGCTTTTTGATTTAAATGAAAAGTGTTATGTTTCGAGAAAAACACTACATTACAGCATAAAAACTTCATACCATTTGTGAAACATGGCGATAGTATAATGGTTTTGGCTTGTTTTGCTGCATTTTGAGCCAACACAATTTGTTATTACTGATATGACTATGAATTTTGAATTATCCCATAATATTCTAAAAAAAATTGCCAAGACATCTGTCCCTGAGCTGAATGTCAAGAGATTGTGGGTATTAGGCTAGGTTCACATCGTGTTGTGCCATCCGTTTAACGGATCCGTTACTAAACGGCACTAACGCAATCTAACGGATTTGTTAACGCACCTATTGCAATCCATTATCATAACGCATCCTAACGCATGTCAAAATTGGCATATGTTAGCAATGATGCGCTACTATGTGGAGCACCATCGAACACAGTCTGACGCATTTTTGGGTATGTTAGGTCTAACGCACAGAGAACAGACGCGTTAGCTGTGCATAGACCTCTATTAAAAACGCATGCCAATGCAATGCTAAGATGAGATAGCGCATGGGTTAGCGCAATCGTAGAAAAAAAGTGAATTTGGGTATCAGGGTTAGTGATACGGATACGTTAAATGGATGGCACTAACGCAATGTGAACATAGCTTGGGTCAGACAACAGCCCAAAACACACAAGTGTTTCTACAAAAGAATGTTTGAAGAAGAATAAAGTTAAAGTTTTAGAATGGCCAAGTCAAAATCCTGAATATAGAAATGTTTGGAAGGACCTGAATTCAGCAGTTAATGGGAGAAAACCCATCAACATAACAGAGATGAAACTGTTTTATAGGATGGAATGGGCTAAAATTCCTCCAAGCTGATTTGCAGGAATAATAAATCAATACCTGACAAGTCTATTTATTGCTGCACATTATTGCTGCACATGTCTATTTATTTAGTCTAAACGTCCTGGTAGCAGGCCAGGATTGGACACTATACGTGCCACCCGCTTAACTGGGATCGGGGTAAACTGTGTTTAGTAGAGGAGGGGTGACAATTATGGAAGTGGAGAAGGCTATTTGAATTGGTGGGCTTGGAAAAAAGGTCAGTAGTAAGGTGTCCATTAGGTTCTCTGGTGACAAGAGTGTCAAGGAATGCAATATGAGTTTGGCTGCAGTTTAGTGTGAGCTGAAGTTCAGGACAGAACTTTATTTGTCATTTACAGCATTCTCAGGGACATACCCCTTCTGTCCCATATCGGATCCTTAAGTATATTGATTATAGGTATGCCCCCTTCCTCCTTTCCCCCCTTCCTTCTCCATAATGTGGATTGCATTTGCTCTTCCTTTCATTTATCTCTATCCCTTCTTCTGCAACCCGTACTGGGAAACTCTCCAGATTTCTCCTATTTTCTCTTAATGTTAGTTATGTTTACACTCCCCAATTATACGGTGTTTTTGTATTTAAGTCCTCCGCCAGCCTTCCTTGTTCGCTTTCTCGTAACACTGAGTGTATTGGGATATAGTATAGTCTGTACTCTGTTACGCCATTACAACAAATCCTTTTGGGCTTGTTTATTATTAATTTTTATTTGCTCTTGTGTATAGTGCTTGTATATACTCTTGTATATTTTGTACATATGCCACTACCACAAACTATGTATTGTTTTTTTAATTTCATGTATTTTTTCACATGTCTGTTGCTTGGCAAAGCTGTCTCTCTGTTTTTTGTATTGTTCACTCCTTTTACTCCGCCCCTAATTATGTGTACTCTTGTTTTCTAGTGAGGTTTGATAAAGACCCATCACGGAGTCGAAACGTTACCTACTTTAAACCTACTACGGAGACCTTCTCTAAAATTGCCTTCATATTGTGGTGACTGGCATAAACTTTTGCTCTTGTTATGCATTCAAAAATTCAAAACCTGAGTGCGGCTGTTTTCTTCAATATATGACTTTGACTGGATTGCTTCCACGTTCAGCCAGCACCTATCTAATTACCCACTGAGTGCACGCCATTTTTTCTATAAACTTATCCGCTGGTAGGTAGACATTGGTGACAGGATTTGCTGTGCAGGGTGCAAGTAGCCAGCACGGTTGGCTGTATGGTGACTGTTTTACATGATGTTTCTTTTTAGAAAGTTGAATTAAAAGCTAATTTTTATCTGACTTATCAGGTTTGGTATATGGTTACTTTTTTGTTGTTGAAAAGATGTTTGTAGGAAAAAGTAAAATATTTATTTTTCCTTCCACAATGCTTTAAATCCTGTGAATCACCTAAAGGGTTAATAAACTTCTTAAATGTGGTTTTGAGCACATTGAGTGGTGAAGTTTTTAAAATGGTGTCACTTTTGGGTATTTTTTGTCACATAGGCCTGTCAAAGTGACTTCAAATGTAACGTGGACCCTAAAAGATTGGTTAACTCTTCTAACTTTCTAACAAAAAAAAATAAGGTTTTAAAAATGATGGTGATGTAAAGTAGACATGTGGTAAATATTATTATTCAAATATTTTGTGTGACATAACTATCTGGTTTAAGGGCAGAAAACTTAAAAGTTTGAAAATTGCAAACTTTTCAAAATTGTCTCCAAAATTCAGATTTTTTTCACATATAAACACAAAAAATATTGACCTAGATTTACCATAAAGTACAATGTGTCATGAAAAACACTTTCAGAACTACCTGGATCCGTTGAAGAATTCCAGAGTCATTACCTCACAACATGATGCTGGTCAAAATTGTAAAATTTGGCCTGGTCAAGAAGGTGAAAACAGGCTGCGGGTGAATGGTTTACTTTTAACAATTGCTTTCTATGGATTTCGTACAGTAACTTCTAAAATCCACAGTAAAAAAAAAAAAATATATATATATATATATATTTATATTTAATTTACCTATTTTACAAGATACCATTAATAGACTAGTGCAGACAGACATACTGTATAATTTATTTGTATATTAACCACTTCCCGACATGTGCTGTACTAGTACTGCTCTGCGGGAATGCATTGCAGAGTATCAGAGCAGCAATCTGATGCTATACAGTGATGTCCTGGGATGGGACAATGTAAAAAAGTTTTTTTTAAAAATTATTAAAAAGTGTAGAAATATGTTTAAAAAATCCCCAAATAAATAACCCCCCCAAAAATATATATTTTTCCAATAAATACATTTGTGTGAGAAAAACTAAAATAATATAAGTACACATATTTGATATAGCCCCATCCATAGCCCCTTCAGTAAATACCGTAAAAATACGCGGACTGACATTAAAAAAAAATTCCTGAATTGCTGTTTTTTGTTCATTCTGCCTCCTAAAAATCAGAATAAAAAGCGATCAAAAAATGTAATGTGCCCGAAAATGGTACCAATAACATGACTCTGTCGGCTGAAATATGGAAAAATTATAGCTCTCAAAATATGGGGATGCAGTAAAAAGTGTCTTTTACTGTGTGATAGTAGCTAAACATAAGAAGCTGATATAAATCTGGTATCGCTGTAATCGCACCAACCCAAAGACTAAAGTCATCTAATCAATTATACCGCATGAGGAATAGTGTAAAAAATAAATAAAAACAATTCTTCATCTGCTGTGGTTTTTTTCATTCTGCCTCCCAAAGATCACAGTGAGGCGCACATTTATCCTGCGTTCTGCGCTGAGCGCTTACACTGGAGTTTCCTTGTAAATCTCTGAAATATGTGATTCAGACAGATCCTTTGACGGAAGATTGCCTATAATGAGTCACATGGAGGCACTGTGGAAGCCATAGGACCTGTGATCCGGCGGTGTCCATCTTTTTAGGATTGCAGTTGTCCACAGTTTTGTGCACTTCTGAAAAGAAGGACATGGCTTTACAGAGACCAGACAGAGCCCAGATTAACTCTGCAGCCTCATTATAGTGAATGGATCCCTCGGGAGTTTCATCTGAATCACATCATTCTGAGATTTAGATGGAAACCACAAAGTACAAGCTCAGCGTAGAGCGCCTGATTAATGTGATCCCAAATGTTATGTAAAATGTTCCCAATAAAACCTTCATCTCAATCCACAAAAAAGCAAGTCCCCACTCAGGTCTGTCACCTATTAATAGAAATATAGAGGGCTTCCACGTTACTGGTAGTAAAAAGGCTCTGGAAAACTGAAGTGGCTTGTCACCCTCCAGAAGAAATTCAGCAAATTCTGTGCTCTTAAATTCAAATGCCCCCCGTCCTTTCTGAGCCCCACATTGTACCTAAACCACATTTAGCACCCACTGTCATGATATGTACTTTTGCCCTGTCCTGTATTTGAATAATATGCCATTTGATGTATGTAACTGTTCTCTGGTTTCTATTAGCTGTAATTTATGTATTTTCTTGTGCTGGGAGTTCACCTGTAACAATATGTCTCCTTCCCCCAATACTTGCAGCCCTAAGCTATAATGTAATTAAGCTTTGTCAACACCACTAGTGAAGAATAACCATTCTTCCTCACAGCAGGTGGCTAGTCAAATGTACATACTAGATAGACTAAGCGGAGCCGACCAGTCTAGAATCTTCTGATGGACCCAACCATTGAATAGAAGGTGTGACCCCTACCCCCCTTCATGGGCAGATCCCAGGAGCACAGACAAGAGACCCATGTGTGATCTAGCCAGTTGTGTGTTGGATACTGGAAGAGAAGGAACCAAAGCTGTCTGAGGAAGCAATCGGTATCCATGTGATTGTGGTGGATCTGTTGGACTCGTGGAAGGACTATTGTTTCATTTATCGGGTGCGGGATTACTGGAAAGCACCTCCAGATCTGTTTCTTTACTTGGACTTATTGTGGACTTCTCGTGGACTTGAAGGACATTATGGATATTTGATGTTGTAAGCTCCCTGCTTTAATAAATCTCGTTGGATCGTCCCTCGACCTGTTGTCCCTTCCTACTCTGCCGTACACCCCATCACAAACTGGTTGGCAGCACTGGGATCAAAGCAGAAGGAATGGAGGACAAAGGCCCATCAACATTGGGAACCAGCACCGCAGAGTACAAGAACTGGACTTTGGGGAGCCTACATTCAAAGGCCCGTGAAGTAGGAGTCCGTTTTAAAGGACTCTCCAAGGAGCAGCTAATTGAGGCTTTGGAAGGAGTTTGCCTGCAAGATGACACTGAGGAAGGATCCTCACAGCAAATGGAGGAAAGACGGCAGCCGGAGGTAAATACCCAAAAAGTCAGTGGGTTGTGTGGTATGAGGAGGAGTTGGCATTGCTGGGAGAAGAGGCCACCATAGACGATAAGAGGGAGGCCATTTACAGAGCTCAGGAGAGGGAGAGGGAGGCCATTCACAGAGCCGAGGAGAGGGAGAGGGAGGCCATTCACAGAGCCGAGGAGAGGGAGAGGGAGGCCATTCACAGAGCTCAGGAGAGGGCATTGCTGGAAAGACAGTTCGCTTTGGAAGCAGCTAGAAGCTCCAGACAGACTGTAACCCCAGCACCCACCATGAGGGAACTTCCCAGAGTGTCCCGCAAAGACTTCAAGCCCTTTAATGATGCTGCAGGCGACATTGAGGGCTTCTTCCAGGACTTTGAGCATCAGTGTCGATTAATTGAAGTCACGGAAAGGGAGCGAGTCCGACATCTTGTGGGGCTCTTAGAGGGTGGAGCTGCTGAAGCCTATAGAGCTATGGACCCTCGAGGGAACTGTGAGTATGCGGAGATTAAAAAGACTATTCTAGAACATTATGCTGTGACACCAGACACTTACAGGACTCAGTTCCGTACTTTAGCCTGTGATGGGGAAGTGTCTTTTAAGATATATGCTCATAGACTCAAACAAATATGTCATCGTTGGCTGGAGGCAGAGGAGGCCTTAACCTGGAACACATTTCTCCAGGTTATCCTAAAAGAACAATTCTTTGCCCAGTGCCCAGTTAAGATCATGGAATGTGTGCGTGAAAGGAGACCAGCAACAGTGGAAGAAGCTGCATCTCTCGCTGATGAGGCTCTCACCATCAAGCCTCAGTGGAGGATTCTGTTGGAGGATGGAGAGAGGCCTACCAGCTCCACAACACCGGTGGCCCCCAGTTCTTCTGTCCCCATTGTTCCCCGTTCCTCTAAGCCACCACCTCATGCTGATATCCATGTAAATATGCCTCCAGCTGCTTCTACTGTATTTTCTGGAATACGACGAGGAGAAGAAGTAGCAGAGCGCAGGTGTTATGGTTGTGGACATCTGAGGCATCTGCAGGCCTCATGCCCAGCCAGCCCATGGAGGAGTCATCCTCAAACCCCTACAGCACCTTCAGGTAGGAGCCGGCCTCCAGGTTCCCTTACCCCTTGCCCAAGAGGATGCCTTGGATGGAGTGAGACCCAGCACAGATGCTATCGATGTGGGCAGCCGGGGCATCTGCAAGCCTCCTGCCCAGCTGTTCAAATGAGGATTAATCCTGTACCCAGTCGTAATATTAATTATGTACAGCCAAGTGCCATGGAGGACGACGTGTCACCACTACGTGAGGACTGGCCTAGTGCCTCACCCACCCATGTTGCACCACTAGGAGTTTATGGTGTGCGACCCGCACCTATGACCTCTTCTGCTCATCGAGGTAAGCACTTGCAGGAGGTCATGCTGGATGGACAGAGACTTATTGGATTTTGTGACTCAGGGTTTTGTGACTCACTTTCCTCACACTGGCTGATCCCCGAGTGGATCGGCCTGAGGCAATCCATAGAGGACCTGGGATTGTCATTGAACTGGCTGGTGGACAATGGAGGACTATTCCCACAGCTACTGTGGATCTGAACTTTGGTTTTGGGGTCAGGCGATGTGTGGTTGGGGTGATGGGTGGTCTGCCTACAGATGTTCTCCTGGGCAATAATGTGGGAGAGCTAAGATATCAATTCGTGGCTGCATGAAGCCACATGTAAGTTACGCTCTGCCTGTGTGTACTTAACCAGCGACCTGTAGTGGTCCCTAGTACGTACACAAATTGGGAGGGGAAGGGATTGTCATGATATGTACTTTTGCCCTGTCCTGTATTTGAATAATATGACATTTGATGTATGTAACTGTTCTCTGGTTTCTATTAGCTGTAATTTATGTATTTTCTTGTGCTTGGAGTTCACCTGTTACACAGGCTGACTCTGATAAAATTTAACAATAGGGTTGAGCGAAACGGGTCGGCCATTTTCAGAAGTCGCCGACTTTTGGCAAAGTCGGGTTTCATGAAACCCGACCCGACCCCTGTGTGGGGTCGGCCATGAAGTCAGCGATCTTCTGAATCTGGTATCGGAATTCCGATCCCAAGTTCCGATATGTTTGCAATATCGGAAATCGGTATCGGAATCCATATTTAAGTGTAAAATAAAGAATTAAAATAAAAAATATCGCTATACTTACCCTCTGACGCGCCCTGGTACTAACCGGCAGCCTTTCTTCCATCGAATCAGCGCTTGCAGGACCTTGCGGTGACGTCGCGGCTTGTGATTGGTCGCGCGACCGCCCATGTGGCCGCTCGCGCGACCAATCACAAGCCGCGACGTCACCGCAAGGTCCTGCAAGCGCTGATTCTTAGGAAGGAAGGCTGCATGAAAGAAGCAGGGCGCGTCCGAGGGTGAGTATATACCTAATAGGAATATACTCACCCTCGGACGCGCCCTGCTTCTTTCCGGCAGCCTTCCTTCCTAAGAATCAGCGCTTGCAGGACCTTGCGGTGACGTCGCGGCTTGTGATTGGTCGCGCGAGCGGTCACATGGGCGGTCGCGCGACCAATCACAAGCCGCGACGTCACCGCAAGGTCCTGCAAGCGCTGATTCGAAGGAAGGAAGGTTCCCGGTTAGTACCAGGGCGCGTCCGAGGGTGAGTATAGCGATACTTTTTTTTTAAATTCTTTATTTTACACTTAAATATGGATCGCAGGGCCTGAAGGAGAGTTTCCTCTGCATTGGGTTTCGAGTTTCGTCCGACCCCGACCCCAACTTTTTTATAGGATCGGCCGATTTCACTCGACCCGACTTTTGAAAAATTCGGGTTTCGTGAAACCCGACCCGATCCTATAAAAGTAAAAGTCGCTCAACCCTATTTAACAAAGACTGGATTTTGCCACAATCTTTAAGCCCTCCAGAAGACAGCATCCCTAAAGTCACCCAAAATGTTCTTTTCTGCTACTGGTGATAACATTCATCCCTTCCCATACAAACCCATTTCTTTCTTCTTACATGTGTATACTACTCCTGCTTCTGCCACATGTACCTCATGGTCAACAAGTTACAAACAATGTTCCATTCATTAATTTTTCTCATCAGAGGCACTTGTGATGAGACCTCCTTCCTGCGTCAACCACGATACAGCCCCTTGGGCTAATTTTTGGAAACAGTATGTCTATGCCTGCACATTGGGCACTGGAACTACCATGCTAGTAGTCCTAGCTTCATAATTGTCTGGCCCTTGAGGCCTCCTTCCTACATCAACCATGAAACAGCCCCTAGGGCTAATTTTTTGGAGACACTATGCCTGCACATTGTGCAGAGGCAGTGGAACAACAAGGACAGTAGTCCAACCTTTACAATTGTGAAGCCCTTGTGATGATGACGGGTAGCTTTTTCCTGCATTAACCAACACACAGCTTTTTACCGCCTGCTTTTAAACAATCATGCACCCATTTCAGCCTTTTCCTCAGGTCCCCAGACCGCTTCGCAGGGTCCAGCAGATAATGTCTTGCATTTCCCGTTGACTTGCATTTGACTCGCTACTCATTACGAATACCCGCATATTAGGACCTACTCGTTACGAGTATAGTCTGAAAATTTGACTACTCGCTCATCCCTAGTGACATGGCGTCCGCTAATTAGTCTACCAAATTTTGCAGTAAAAAAATCAAATGGCTTTACTTCCCTTCCAAGCCCTGCTGTGCATCCAAACAGTTGTTTCCATCCACATATTGGGTATATGCGCACTCAGGAGAAATTGCATAACAAATATTTTCATGGCTCTATGTTATAAACTTCTTTGAAGCACCTGTGGGTGCAAGGTGCGCAATACATATCTAGATAAGTTCCATTAGGGGTCTAGTTTCCAAAATGGTGTCACTTGTTGGGGGTTTTCCACTGTTTAGGCACACCAGGGTCTCTCCAAACATGACATGGCATCCAATAATTATGCCAGCAAATTGTACATTCAAAAAGTGAAATGACGCTCCTTCACTTTCAAGCTCTGCCATGTGTGCAGACAGTATATTTTCCCCACATATAGGGTATTGGCATGCTTTGGAAAAATTGCACAATAAATTGTATGGTCCATTTTCTCCTATTCCCCATGCAAAAGTTAAAAAAAAGGTCTAAAAGATAATTTTTGTGAAAGAAAAGTAAATGTTAACTTTTACTTCCACATTCCAAAAATTCCTGTGAAGCACCTAAAGGGTTAATAAACTTCTTGCATGTGGTTATAATTACCTTGAGGGGTACAGTTTTTAGAATTGTGTCACTTTTTGCCATTTTCTGTCATATATGCCCTTCAATGTCACTTCAAATGTGAGGTGGTCCCTAAAAAATGGTCTTGCAAATTTCGTTGTAAAAAATTAGAAATCACTAGTCAAATTTTAACCCTTATAACTTCCTAACAAAAAAAATTGTGTCAAAAATAGTAAACACAAGTCATATCAAATAAATTTTACCACTATTATAAAGTACAATATGTCACGAGAAAACAGTCTCCGAATCAGTGGAATCCATTGAAGCGTTCCAGAATTATGACCTCAAAAAAATTAACAGAGATCAGCATTGCAAAAATTGGCCTGGTCAGGAAGGTGAAAACAGGCAACAGGGTTAAAGGGGATGTAAACCCGTGTTGAAATCTTTTGCAAGCCCTGTAGCCTGCTAAATCTTATTGGTGTGTAATGCATACACTATTAGGATTCAGCTCTGCCAACTCCATCAGTCATCACATACCACAAGTATGCAATTTGCATACTTTTTGTTGCATGCCAACTATAGTCTTAGCTATGTCTTGCAATTTTCTATTCGTAGACGTGGACTTTAGGTCACATAATGACTACTGGAACCAGCAGTAACGAATCCTAACAAAGCTTGTCGAAAATTTCACCAGGGTGAGAGATGATCAAAAATATACACAGGATCATGATCTAGATGCCACATTGTTAGTCCATGGCCACTTGACCACAACATTGTGAACCTCCCACTAGCTGTCAGAATGCCTGATTAATATACCCAATGAAGGCAACAATGTCGTGCTTACTCTCTACATCATGTTATGGTTGTTATGAGAGGGAGGTGGGGGAGCCATTGCCCAATCAAACTTGGGCACTAAAATACCTTTCCCATCCCGGAGTCTGAGGCAGGTCTCTAGCGGCTTCTTTTTCCGCTCTTTTTTAGCCTGATAAGTCTTTTCTCATACACACATAGAGAATTTTCAAAGTATGTTTTCTCTGAAATGCCCTAGAATTTTCTACATTTCATCTCAGTTGAATTTTTTTTTCTGTTTTTTTCATAATATTGTATGGTTAAATGAATGATGTCAATGCAAACGATAACTTATCTCATAAAAAGCAAACCATGAAATAGCTGTGTCAATGGAGAAATAAAAAGATATGGCTATTGAAAGAAGAGAATGTAAAAAATGGAAGTCTAAAAAGTTAAATTGACTGCGGTGGGAAGGAGTTATGGAAAAAGATAGAGGTATGTAAGGACCATGTCAGACGATAAATAAATATGATTCACTGTTTGTTTCAAAAGGAAAAGGTAAAGGATAAATCCTCACAAAAAGATAGGCCAAAGTGCTGAAAACTGCAGCAACTCAACACCTCCTGGCTATCAGGTCATCGTCTAAGTGCTGATTACTTCACACTTTGATTTGTGAGGTACAAAATAAATGACTAACTTTCAATTCTCCACCATAGGGAATATGAAAAGCAATGTCAATAAACTCCAAAGAGAAGGTTGTCCTTTTTTAATGAAGTACCAACATTGTTTTGATTTGTACTTGAACTTGTGAAGAATCTTTTCTTTTCCATCTATTTTCATCATTTTTTAGCAAGGCCTGTTATATCAAGTATGAAGATTAGGATCTTGTGAAACATTGGTTATAGTTAAGCTATGTGTGGTTAATCACAAAATATATTGATTTATTGTGTTCCACTGCAGACTAGATATACTCTAATCTATGATTCAGCACATCCCATAATTAAAGATTGCTAAGGGGCACCATTAGAGCAAATTTGTAGCTATGTGACTGCATTACAGGTAAATAAACTTAACAAGGATGGTTTCTTCACTTTTTTTTTCTTAATTCATTCACACTTAATTACTAAATAACTGCCGTGGAGATTATAATTGACCCTTAAGGCTCTATGTAAAAACCTCATTTAAAATGTGACTCGGATTTTCCAGTCATACTGCTTTTTGCTGGCTTTCATTATGATGCAAATTCATTACTAGTTCTGACTTATTTAACTGTGCATGAAGATAAAATTCATATTTCAATTTAAAAATTGATCATCTTTTAGAAATATATATATAATGCATTCTATACAAGAAAGGCTTTATGCATATATTTGGATAAACAATATATCTAATGCATACGTTGCATACTTTTAAGCTTATTTCTTTTAATCTATCATTATAGAAGCTACATCTCATTCCTATTAAAAAGATAGAAATTTCATTACTTAATTTTTGATAATACATGCATTGGATACTCAATGCATCTAGTACATAAGTTGTATACGTTTAACAACACAGCTTATTATTATTATTTTTAATTTGTCACTATAGAAGCTATAACTCCTTTTAAAAAAGAAAAAAAATATTTTAACCACTTAATTTTTGATACTGCCTTCTAAGCAAAACGGAACTAAAATCAGTAGCTCAATACACAAAATTATTTCCAAATGGGGTAAATAAGGAGTATGTTTAATTAACAGAAGATCCATTAGGTCATATATAATATTAAAATGAACACGATTTACTCATTGCTTATCCAATTGCTTGACACCTGAACAAACTCTGCATTAATTGTAGACACTCTTGGCAACCTCCAGCCTTCATCTCATGGGAGGCTGTCCGGCATTAATCATCACTATAATGAATGAGTAACACCCCTGTTTAATTCTAGCTTTCTGCATAATACCCTACATTCTAAAGTAAAGTCATCATTGGCAACCTGGTGACAGATTCTTTTTAAAGAGGCAAAGAACAATGAAGAATTGTTGCTTAGTATATCAACGCTCTACACAAGCAGAGATAGAAATAGCCTCCACAGAGATTCAGAGGTTGTTAACAGAATTGCGTGAATTTATTTTAGTGGAATTGAATTTTGCTAAAATTTGACACAAATTTTCATTTTCTATAATGTGGATTTTTTTGGTCATTTTCTCCACGCAAGCTCAGCATGCTGACACATTGGCCTTCATTTTGCTGAACCATAGCGGGCTGGCCAGACATTTAAAAAAAATAAATACAAAAAAACTAATACCACCCCACCACCTCCATTGCACTCCAGGCCTATGCATGTTAAGCTGGGAATTCTGGCCAAAACCAAGGCCCGGGATGTCTCCGTACATTGACACCATAAATTCTCAGCAATGTTGTGATATCAGGACATGCACCACAACCTTTCGGTGGGCACTCTAGACTGGGTATTCCACCGTGACTAGGCCTGAAGCATTGCTGTGCCTGTTGTAGCTGGAAATCCCAGCCTAGCACAAAAATGCCTAGAGTTTCAGCATGGTGTCAGTGGGAGGAAGTGGCACTGAGATCGTATGGGGTATAGGGAGTAGTGGAGTTAAGGGGTGAAGTGAGTATTATTTTTTCTACAACGTATTTTGTCCCCCAGAGCATGATAAGGGAAATTCAATTTGTGGAGAATATATTTGCTTTAAATCGAATATCATTATAAAATCCGATGGATTAGGCAAATTTGAATCTCATCAGATCCCCCAGCCATATTTTTCCTAACCAGCAGCAGATGTCTTTTATATGTGGCCTAAGAACACGTGAACAGACACTTATCAGGGGTACAGGGATCTGTTATTATATTATGGCGCTACAGCTATTCCCTATGCAACATTGCTCAGTATGGCATTACTTCTAGGGAAGAATAAAGCCCGTGATAATGCACCTTCATGTGGAATCCAACAATCCCCCCCCCCACAAAAAAAAAAAAATAAAGCTCTCTGCCTCTGTATTAATTTATTGGAGCACAGAAACACTGTATTGTACCCATTTGAAACATACTGTATATCTCTGATTTTATGTAACTTTGCATGTAAATGCTAATAAAGGCAGATTGATGCAAGTGAAACATTTACTTCCGAAGAGAAGTAGGAAAGCTAGGACCAAAAAATCTAGAGAGCAGGAACATTGGACAGGGCAAAGAAGTGAAACAAATGATCCGCACTAGCATATTATTGCCATAAATCACATTGTGGTTCAGTTGAAATCTATACAGAAATTTCATATGTAATAGCCAATTATCATATCTCGTCATAAAGATAACATAGCCAAAACAGATCTTTAATTTCCTTGAAAAATTTTACCCAGCATACCCTCATAGAATACCACACACCTCACAAATCATAGAAAGTATCAGCAAGAAATGAAAACTATTCAAATAATGTTACACTCACCCACTGATCTGTTCAATAAAAAAGTGAGGAAACGTGTTTGTTATTATATAAAGTATATATATATATATATATATATATTTACATTTGTCAGCTCTTTTTATGAATAATATGCTTTACGAATCTTTCAGCATCTCTTAAGAGTCATTAGTTGACCACATTTCTGCTCAGTTTGAACACTTCTTAATCCTCCTTTTTTCCTAAATGCCCTAAAGTGTTTGTTTAGAGCTTTGTAGTTGTTACCTAACTCTATTCTTTTTGAAACCCTGAATATTATTGTTAGTTTCTGACCTTTGTGTCTTTTGCCTTCTCTGCTCATCTTGCTTATGGTGTGTTAAACAAGGAAAAGTGTTGTGAACCATAATTGTGGGCAGCTTCACAACAGGTTTTTAGGAGCTTTTTTAGCCATGGTGTCCGAGCTGTCTCCATCTGCTACTGTCTTGTGTGCTTCCCACAGGGAAATCTGGCTAATTTTGCAGTCAATTAGCAGAAGGGCTGCTTTTGTTCTCCAAGTGCAAGAGTCCCCTTCCCCCATGGGCTCCACTTACACTCTGGATACAGCAATCAGATGTTACAAGTATGGCAAAAGCATATCATGTTGTTTTCTCCAGCTGACCTTTTTGACATTGTTGGGCAAACGCTGTCTTATGCAATCATAGACATCTTGCATGAAAAGAATAATGAGGCCATTCAAAATGTTGCTAATAGAAGAGGTAAATAAGCTAGCTTAGGCTGGACTTACACACAGCATTTGGAGGCTATTTTTTAGGTGCCTTTTTATTTTTATGTCAAAAACAGTGGCCAGATATGACTTTATCTCACTCTTTCTCTATAGCTAAACTATAGAGAAGTTTACAAAGACAGATCAATGTTCCCAAATACATCTCTATAAAATTTAAAATTGTCAAGAAATTGCATCTTCTATGTCTTACAGAATATATTTGCCATTTAAAATACCATGAAAATTGCAGGGATTTTTTTTTTAATTTGTGGTGTTTTATTTATTTTACAAGAACAGAGAATAATATAATCAATGTGCCAAGATGGGTAAACAAAAAGTTTGTTTGAGAAAGGTTTACTTTTATTGACTGAAACGTCACCATTAATGGGCAATTACAACTACTATTTTTCACTATTTCTGGAATGCTCCCAACAGTTGTCTTTTTGTAGAAAGATAGATAGATAGATAGATAGATAGAAAGATAGATAAATAGATAGATAGATATGGGATAGATAGATAGATAGATAGACATGGGATAGATAGACAGATAGATAGATAGATAGATAGATAGATAGATAGATAGAAAGATAGATAAATAGATAGATAGATATGGGATAGATAGATAGATAGATAGATAGATATAGACAGATAAATAATGGATGGGTAGATAGATAGATAGATAGATAGATAGATAGATAGATAGATATGGGATAGATAGATAGATAGATAGATAGATAGATAGATAGATATTGAAAAAAGGTGGAACAGTAACATGGCAAAATTAGTGGGTGTGGGCCTCTCAAACAGTTATCCAGGTGTCAGGTATATAAAAATAATAAAAGCAAGCAGCACTCCAAAAATAAATGTGAAAATATATGGTGTGGCAATGTTTCATTTGTAGTTAATAATTCTCAAGCAGTGAATAGATACAACCAGGAAGTATTTTTAGCAGCATTACATCATTTCATAATTACAGCCTCATTACTACAAATGTGCATAAAAAGTACAAATACAATATGACATGTGAAATTAGTATAATACATAATGCATACACTGTGTAAAAAAACATAAGTATGAATCAAATACATGACAAATTAATCAGTAAGTCTTTGCACATGAGTGGTATGCGCATCAAGTGTGCAGTCACCATCTTAGCCCCTTAACGACCTATGATGTGTATATCTGTTCTAGGACCCCTACTCTTCTCAATCTATACACTTGGCTTGGGACAACTTATAAAGTCCCATGGATTCCAGTACCACCTCTATGCTGATGACACTCAGATCTACCTCTCTGGCCTAGACGTCACCGCTCTGCTGTCCAGAATCCCAGAGTGCCTATCAGCCATATCCTCCTTCTTCTCCTCTCGCTTCCTCAAACTCAATGTGGACAAATCTGAACTCATCATCTTTCCTCCATCCCACAAATCTTCCTTACCTGACCTATCTATCGCAGTCAATGACATCATGCTTTCCCCCGTACCTGAAGTCCGCTGCCTCGGAGTAACCTTCGACTCTGCCCTGTCCTTCAAACCACACATCCAAGCTCTTTCCACCTCCTGTCGCCTCCAGCTCAAAAATATCTCCAGGATCCGTCCTTTCCTCAACCCCCAATCTACTAAAATGCTTGTGCACGCCCTCATCATCTCCCGCCTTGACTACTGCAACATCCTTTTCTGTGGCCTCCCTGCTAACACCCTTGCACCTCTCCAGTCCATCCTTAACTCTGCTGCCCGACTAATCTATCTCTCTCCTCGCTACTCCTCCGCTTCCCCCCTCTGCAAATCTCTTCACTGGCTCCCATTCCCTCAGTGTATCCAGTTCAAATTACTAATACTGACCTACAAAGCCATCCACAACCTGTCTCCTCCATATATCTCTGAACTAATCTCCCGATATCTTCCCTCACGTGATCTCCGGTCCTCCCAAGACCTCCTTCTCTCCTCCACACTTATTCGCTCCTCATCCAATCGCCTCCAAGACTTCTCCCGAATATCCCCCATCCTCTGGAACTCTCTGCCCCAACACGTCCGACTATCAAACACAGTCAGATCCTTCAGACGGAACCTGAAAACTCATCTCTTCAGGAAAGCCTACAGCCTGCACTGACACCGCTGCCGCCTCATCACTATCGAAGCTACCTCCTCACCAACACCAGAGCTCCTGCAACCCTCAACCTACTGTCTCCTCCCCCATAATCCTGTAGAATGTAAGCCCGCAAGGGCAGGGTCCTCGCCCCTCTGTATCAGTCCGTCATTGTTAGTTTGTTTACTGTATGTGATATCTGTAACTTGTATGTAACCCCTTCTCATGTACAGCACCATGGAATCAATGGTGCTATATAAATAAATAATAATAATAATAATAATATCTGTTATAGGTCATCTCCCCCTCTTTGGTACAGGCTTGGTACAGGCTCCGGATAACTTTTCTGGCATATGACAGCTGATCATGTCATGTGCACCCAAAAGCAACTGGTGGAATCACGATCCATCTGCGGCTGTTATCTAGTTAACCCTTTCTCATAGTTAGTAAGATAGTAACATAGTTAGTAAGGCCGAAAAAAGACATTTGTCCATCCAGTTCAGCCTATATTCCATCATAATAAATCCCCAGATCTACGTCCTTCTACAGAACCTAATAATTGTATGATACAATATTGTTCTGCTCCAGGAAGACATCCAGGCCTCTCTTGAACCCCTCGACTGAGTTCGCCATCACCACCTCCTCAGGCAAGCAATTCCAGATTCTCACCGCCCTAACAGTAAAGAATCCTCTTCTATGTTGGTGGAAAAACCTTCTATCCTCCAGACGCAAAGAATGCCCCCTTGTGTCTGTCACCTTCCTTGGTATAAACAGATCCTAAGCGAGATATTTGTATTGTCCCCTTATATACTTATACATGGTTATTAGATCGCCCCTCAGTCGTCTTTTTTCTAGACTAAATAATCCTAATTTCGCTAATCTATCTGGGTATTATAGTTCTCCCATCCCCTTTATTAATTTTGTTGCCCTCCTTTGTACTCTCTCTAGTTCCATTATATCCTTCCTGAGCACCGGTGCCCAAAACTGGACACAGTACTCCATGTGCGGTCTAACTAGGGATTTGTACAGAGGCAGTATAATGCTCTCATCATGTGTATCCAGACCTCTCTTAATGCACCCCATGATCCTGTTTGCCTTGGCAGCTGCTGCCTTCTTGTTATTGGACATAATAGTACACTGATATTGGACTCCCTCCTCCCTTTGATGTGGGCTGTGGTGCTGAGCCCACTTCTTTTTCAGCACATGTCAGCTGTTTTGAAATCCCATATCAGTATGTCTTTGGAATGTGGGAGGAAACCGGAGAGTCCGGAGGAAACCCACGCAAACATGGAGAGAACATACAAACTCCTTGCAGATATTTTCCTTGGATTTGAAACCAGGACTCCAGCACTGCAATGCCAACCACTGAGCCACCATGCTGCCCTACAGGCAATCTGATCATCTCCTGTATGTAGCAGAGCCGATCGGATCATGGCAGCTTCTAGTCTCTCAGGAAGACTATTGAAGCATGCAAAAAGTAAAAAAAAATGTTTTTAAAAATACAAAACATTTTGTAAAAACATAAGAGTTCAAATCACCCCCCTTTCGCGCATTCAAAATAAAACAATAAAAAAAATCAAACAATACACATAGTTCGTATCACCACATTCAGAATCAACTGATATATTAATTTTAAAAAATTAACCCGATCGCTAAACGGCGTAACGTGAAAAAGTCTAAATGCCAGAATTACATTTTTTTGGTCACCGCAACACTGCATTAAAATGCAATAATGGGCGATTAAAAGATCATATCTGCACCAAAATGGTGTCATTAAAAAGGTCAGAATATCACATTTTTTATTTATTTATTTTTTTTAACAATATATCATTTTACTATTGATGCTGCGTAGGCAGCATCAATAGTAAAAAGTTGGTCACACTTGTCAAACACTATGTTTGACAAGTGTGACCAACCTGTCAATCATTTTTCCAAGCGATGCTACAGATCGCTTGGAAAATACTAGCATTCCGCAAGCTAATTACGCTTGCAAAACACTAGTGTTTAGCGGAAATACGCATGCCAATTCCACATGCGTATTTCCTGCGGCAGGGAGTTGCGGAATTTTCCGCGGCAATTCCGTAACGTGTGCACATAGCCTAAATCTCAGACAGTGGCATTTAATTCCCACAAATCCAATGCACGCCTTAGCTCTGCCCCTCAGTGCCCCGCACTGATGTTAGGCTGCAGGGCAACCCATTTAAAGGTGCAATTCACATTACATAAATGATCTATTTATCAACTTCTGAGACCCAACCACTAATAAAACAAGTGGATCTCTTCTTTTATGTCCATCAAGTGCTAACGTGTGCAGTGTCACTCGGTTCAGAGGCCATGACATTGACAAAGATCGATGAGCAGTCCGACCCACACCAGTTTAAGGGTGCAGTCACATGGCCCTATAACATGGGTGACAATCGCATTGTAGTGCACAGATTAACCATCGGCTCTCCTGACCCGAGCGTGACTGTTATATGCCACACTTGGGTCAGGAGAGCTGCGGGCCAGTCCATGCACCGCGATGCAATTGTCGCCTGTGTTATATGGCCTTCTTACTACGCCCTAAAAATCTAACCAGTCCCTATTGGCTAATTGTTTATTTATGAAAACTTGAACAAAGATCAAATGAATAATCTCGATATGCAACTATACCCCAAAAGACAGACAGTGTTCTTTTATACTGTTTTGTCCTTTAGGAAGTAACGCTTGTATTTGATCAAAAAATTGCATGAAATATCTGTCGTTCCAATTCAAAATACTTATAATATAGGCTGTATTAACTTTTTATATATGTGCCTGAGAAGGATAAATGTGCAGAGATACTGTGCACAGGACTATAATCCCTCAGGATACTGTTATATACTATAAAGAGCAGTCACCTACAGCTAATTCTTGTCATTTTTTTCTTAGACAGCATATGCACATTTCAGACTGCTATTTATAGTGTCCTAATTTTAACTGAAGCTCTCATCCTGATTACAATCTGCATTGCTGAGGTATGATTACTCCTCTCTCATTCTTGATGGCAAGCAAATTTTGATTTCCTTAACCTTTAATCTCCTCATCCTCCTGCTCGTGTGTATGTGTAGTAAATGAATATGCTTTTTCCGAGTGTTAAGCAATAAAATATTCACTGGATCAGATCTGGGGTTAACAGATTTCTGAAAATTTTATTGCGTGACAGCCTGTCCTGCATAATCTCTTCAGCTGTCTCATGTTCTAGGGCAAAAATGATCTTATGTGTCACTCTAATAGTCTAGAATTACACTTGTATCACTGTCACCAGCATATGGGTCTGTGTATACCCCTAGGCCCAGCTCCCTCTCTTTCACGGCATTTAAAACGATAACATTTGGCAAAGCCAGTTTTGACAGAAAGTGAACTCTCCTTTTCGCATTTGTGACAAAGAGGGCCACCAGAGGCCTGACACAGAGCAGCCAATCATCACGCTCTTTACTGAATAATGATAGTGGGCTTCACTCATCTTAATAACTGCCTCGGTGCAATGGGAGACTTGAGTGCAAGTCTCCACTTAATTATACAGTCTTCATCTTAAGTGCTTAAATCATGTGAGGGATTCAGCTGTGCAGACGGGATCATAGTTCCTCTCTTTTTCTTCCACTCTGACAAAACATATTGATTTTGTTGGGCAGTCAATTGGGGGCAGTGAGCACCTAAAGGAAAATAGTGCAGTATTTCAAGCAGTTTAAAGTGAAAAGGAAACAAGATCAATAGCAGCTTTAAACTATGCTGAATTCAAGCGCTCCCAGCCAGTAAATATGTTTTTTTGTTGCTGAAGGCAAGTTCTGACATTGTATCTAAATGTAAGCAAACATAATGAAAAAGTAATTAGTGTGCAGAAAAGTAATATACTTTCAAGAAGGAGCAATAGAGATTGTTAAACTAAAATTGTAGGGAAGTGAAACTATTTTATTCGGAAGGAAAAACAAACTTTACCGAACATATTTTTTTCTTTTATAAGATTTCATGCATTATGTAGGGCGTCAGCAAGAAAGAGCTCACACGGCTTAGCTTCAGTGTTACATCAGTTGAGGACAGTAGGCTGTTATTTCCCACATTATAAAACTGATTTATCACTGCAAACAACATTGGCAAGGTGGATGCTAATAAAGAATAAATAATTTATTCTGAATATTTCGTTCCGCGAAGCAGAAGAGAAAGCGGTTGGCAAGTTATCACAAGTATGCAAATCACATTTGGACGGTAATGTGTCTTCCGCTGGAACATGGAAACAGAGTGAGCCCAACAGTGTGTGTAGTTCACACTGATAGGATTTTTGATGTAACATCTACTGGCTAATTCCACTTGGACTGGAAATCCTCTTTAACCCCTCTGTGACCTTAGACGTACTATCCCGTCTGACCCTGGACGGGATAGTACGTCATAGCGATCGGCAGCGCTCACGGGGGGAGCGCCGCCGATCGCGGCCGGGTGTCAGCGGCTTATTGCCGCTGACATCCGGCACTATGTGCCAGGAGCGGTCATGGACCGCCCCCGGCACATTAACCCCTGGCACACCGCGATCAAACATGATCGCGATGTGCCGGCGGTGCAGGGAAGCACCGCGCAGGGAGGGGGCTCCCTGCGGGCTTCCCTGAGCCCCCCGCAGCAACGCGATGTGATCACGTTGCTGCGGGGGTCTTACCTCCCTCCCTCCCTGCTCTAGCCCCGGATCCAAGATGGCCGCGGATCCGGGTCCTGCAGGGAGGGAGGTGGCTTCACAGAGCCTGCTCAGAGCAGGCACTGTGAAGCCTGCAGCGCTGCTAGTCAGATCAGTGATCTGACAGAGTGCTGTACACACTGTCAGATCACTGATCTGTGATGTCCCCCCCTGGGACAAAGTAAAAAAGTAAAAAAAAAAATTTTTAAATGTGTAAAAAAAAAAAAAAAAAAAATTCCAAAATAATGAAAAAATATATATATATATTATTCCCATAAATACATTTCTTTATCTAAATAAAAAAAAAACCAATAAAAGTGCACATATTTAGTATCGCCGCGTCCATAACGACCCGACCTATAAAACTGTCCCACTAGTTAACCCCTTCAGTAAACACCGTAAGAAAAAAAAAAAAACGAGTCAAAAAACAACGCTTTATTATCATACTGCCGAACAAAAAGTGGAATAACACGCGATCAAAAAGACAGATATAAATAACCATGGTACCGCTGAAAACGTCATCTTGTGCCACAAAAAACGAGCCGCCATACAGCATCATCAGCAAAAAAATTAAAAAGTTATAGTCCTGAGAATAAAGCGATGCCAAAATAATTATTTTTTCCGTAAAATAGTTTTTATCGTATAAAAGCGCCAAAACATAAAAAAATGATATAAATGAGGTATCGCTGTAATCGTACTGACCCGAAGAATAAAACTGCTTTATCAATTTTATCAAACGCGGAACGGTATAAACGCCTCCCCCATTAGAAATTCATGAATAGCTGGTTTTTGGTCATTCTTCCTCACAAAAATCGGAATAAAAAGCGATCAAAAAATGTCACGCGCCCGAAAATGTTTTCAATAAAAATGTCAACTCGTCCCGCAAAAAACAAGACCTCACATGAGTCTGTGGACCAAAATATGGAAAAATTATAGCTCTCAAAATGTGGTATTGCAAAAAATATTTTTTGCAATAAAAAGCGTCTTTCAGTGTGTGACGGCTGCCAATCATAAAAATCCGCTAAAAAACTCGCTATAAAAGTAAATCAAACCCCCCTTCATCACCCCCTTAGTTAGGGAAAAATTAAAAAAATGTATTTATTTCCATTTTCCCATTAGGGCTAGGGTTAGGGCTAGTGTTAGGATTAGGGCTAGGGTTAGGGTTAGGGCTAGAGTTAGGGCTAGGGTTAGGGCTAGGGTTAGGGCTAGGGTTAGGGCTAGGGTTAGGGCTAGGGTTAGGGTTAGGGCTAGGGTTAGGGCTAGGGTTAGGGCTAGGATTAGGGCTAGGGTTAGGGCTAGGGTTAGGGCTAGGGTTAGGGCTAGGGTTAGGGTTGGGGCTACAGTTAGGGTTCGGGTTGGGGCTACAGTTAGGGTTCAGGTTGGGGCTAAAGTTAGGGTTAGGGTTTAGATTACATTTACGGTTGGGAATAGGGTTGGGATTAGGGTTAGGGGTGTGTCAGGGTTAGAGGTGTGGTTAGGGTTACCGTTGGAATTAGGGTTAGGGGTGTGTTTAGATTAGGGTTTCAGTTATAATTGGGGGGTTTCCACTGTTTCGGCACATCAGGGGCTCTCCAAACACGACATGGCGTCCGATCTCAATTCCAGCCAATTCTGCATTGAAAAAGTAAAACAGTGCTCCTTCCCTTCCGAGCTCTCCCGTGTGCCCAAACAGGGGTTTACCCCAACATATGGGGTATCAGCGTACTCAGGACAAATAGAACAACAACTTTTGTGGTCTAATTTCTCCTGTTACCCTTGGGAAAATACAAAACTGGGGGCTAAAAAATAATTTTTGTGGGAAAACAAAAAGATTTTTTATTTTCACGGCTCTGCGTTATAAACTGTAGTGAAACACTTGGGGGTTCAAAGTTCTCACAACAAATCTAGATAAGTTCCTTGGGGGTCTAGTTTCCAATATGGGGTCACTTGTGGGGGGTTTCTACTGTTTAGGTACATTAGGGGCTCTGCAAACGCAATGTGACGCCTGCAGACCAATCCATCTAAGTCTGCATTCCAAATGATGCTCCTTCCCTTCCGAGCCCTCCCATGCGCCCAGACGGTGGTTCCCCCCCACATATCGGGTATCAGCGTACTCAGGACAAATTGGACAACAACATTTAGGGTCCAATTTCTCCTGCTAACCTTGGAAAAATACAAAACTGGGGTCTAAAATATAATTTTTGTGGAAAAAAAATATTTTTTATTTGCACGGCTCTGCGTTATAAACTGTAGTGAAATACTTGGGGGTTCAAAGCTCTCACAACACATCAAGATGAGTTCCTTAGGGGGTCTACTTTCCAAAATGGTGTCACTTGTGGGGGGTTTCTACTGTTTAGGTACATTAGGGGCTCTGCAAACGCAATGTGACACCTGCAGACCATTCCATCTAAGTCTGCATTCCAAATGGCGCTCCTTCCCTTCTGAGCCCTCCCATGCGCCCAAACGGTGGTTCCCCCCCCCCACATATGGGGTATCAGCGTACTCAGGACAAATTGGACAACAACTTTTGGGGTCCAATTTCTCCTGTTACCCTAGGGAAAATACAAAACTGGGGGCTAAAAAATAATTTTTGTGGGAAAAAAATTTGTTTTATTTTTATGGCTCTGCATTATAAACTTCTGTGAAGCTCTTGGTGGGTCAAAGCGCTCAAAACACATCTAGATAAGTTCCTTAGGGGGTCTACTTTCCAAAATGGTGTCACTTGTGGGGGGTTTCAATGTTTAGGCACATCAGTGGCTCTCCAAATGCAACATGGCGTCCCATTTCAATTTCTGTCAATTTTGCATTGAAAAGTCAAACGGCGCTCCTTCCCTTCCGAGCTCTCCCATGCGCCCAAACAGTGGTTTACTGCCACATATGGGGTATCAGCGTACTCAGGACAAATTGGACAACAACGTTTGAGGTCCAATTTCTTCTCTTACCCTTGGAAAAATAAAAAATTGGGGGCAAAAATATAATTTTTGTGAAAAAATATGATTTTTTATTTTTACGGTTCTGCATTATAAACTTCTGTGAAGCACTTGGTGGGTCAAAGTGCTCACCACACCTCTAGATAAGTTCCTTAGGGGGTTTACTTTCCAAAATGGTGTCACTTGTGGGGGGTTTCAATGTTTAGGCACATCAGTGGCTCTCCAAACGCAACATGGCGTCCCATCTCAATTCCTGTCAATTTTGCATTGAAAAGTCAAACGGCGCTCCTTCCCTTCCGAGCTCTCCCATGCGCCCAAACAGTGGTTTACTGCCACATATGGGGTATCAGCGTACTCAGGACAAATTGGACAACAACGTTTGGGGTCCATTTTCTCCTGTTAACCTTGGTAAAATAAAACAAATTGGAGCTGAAGTAAATTTTTTGTGTTAAAAAGTTAAATGTTAATTTTTATTTAAACATTCCAAAAATTCCTATTAAACACCTGAAGGGTTAATAAACTTCTTGAATGTGGTTTTGAGCACCTTGAGGGGTGCAGTTTTTAGAATGGTGTCACACTTGGGTATTTTCTATCATATAGACC
Organism: Ranitomeya imitator; assembly: GCF_032444005.1. NCBI lineage: Eukaryota > Metazoa > Chordata > Amphibia > Anura > Dendrobatidae > Ranitomeya > Ranitomeya imitator. The sequence goes on along the minus strand of NC_091287.1, from coordinate 235,287,845 downwards.
CCTCAAAATGACTTCAAATGAGATGTGGTCCCTAAAAAAAAATGGTGTTGTAAAAATGAGAAATTGCTGGTCAACTTTTAACCCTTATAACTCCCTAACAAAAAAAAAATTTGGTTCCAAAATTATGCTGATGTAAAGGAGACATGTGGGAAATGTTACTTATTAAGTATTTTGTGTGACATATCTCTGTGATTTAATTGCATAAAAATTCAAAGTTTGAAAATTGCGAAATTTTCAAAATTTTCGCCAAATTTCCGTTTTTTTCACAAATAAACGCAGGTACTATCAAAGAAATTTTACCACTATCATGAAGTACAATATGTCACGAGAAAAGAATCACCAGGATCCGTTGAAGCGTTCCAGAGTTATAACCTCATAAAGGGACAGTGGTCAGAATTGTAAAAATTGGCCTGGTCATTGACGTGCAAACCACCCTTGGGGGTAAAGGGGTTAATGACAAAGATTAAATAAATCTTGAACCCCAGTTGTTTAATCCCTTAAATTCCCAAGTCAAAAGTGATCATGGCATCCAAGGAGATTGACAAAATCATGTGACTCCCCTTGGCCAAAAGGATGTGGCTGGTGACCGGATGCTGACAGGAGGCTCTCCAAGTAGTTGATTGGCCTGAAAAAGGCTCCAAGTGTGCCGAAATAATAAAAATCCAGTCTCATGTTACTTATGGAGAAGGTAAAGAGGACCCATCAGCTTTCATGATGTCTGTGGGAGTAAATAATTGCATTCCCAATTGAGTAATAATTGTGATTCATTTTTTCAATAAATTGACATGACTGTGTTATTTTTACCCCAAAATATTGCTTCCCTGCACATTCTGCCACTGTCTGCGTTGATTGGACATTGTCTGATTGTATGGGGACACTGCACAGCATAGTGATACTCAATTGTCAATTTATTCATAAATTTCTAATAAAAAAAACCCTCCACAATTATGATGAATGCAATTTTTTACTTAAAAAAAGTGTCAGTTGAGTTGACAGGTCTTTGTTAAATGTAAACCTTCAATCAGATGCTATGCACTTATAGCTATCATCCACTTCCTATGCTAATTTCGTTCAGTAGATTTGGTCAAGAGAGAAAAATGTCAACAGATATCTATTCTGATTCTCTCAATAATTTTTTACTTGTACCTGTTAGGTGTCGAGTTCCCACCGCTGCACAGGGGGAATCTCGAACCGTGTTCGCTGCTGTCTCCCATTCTCCTTCAGCTGCAGTGGAGCCTGCTCAGCAGAGACGTTGGTTCCAGCGTCTGGCTCAAGCAGATACTGTGCGTTTGGTTACAGCTGCCATTCCAGGCTCAGCCTTTGTAACCAGCCTTGATCAGAGGCGAGCAGATGTTCCAGTGACTAAGTCCTGCTTTTTTTCTACTGAGCATGCCCACGGGACGACCTTTCATTGGTGGTCGGGGTCACATGCTCTGGTCCTGTAGCGGCTCCGATTGGAGCACTAGGAAGTTCCTGGAAGGCTACAGATATAAAAGGTTTGCATGGACGCTCGGCCATGCGCTAGTATAAATCAGTTATTGTGTATGTTGTGTGTGTGTGTGTGTGTGTGTGGATTTGTGCCTGTTCTGGTGAAAGCTCCAAATCATTCCCATCCCTAGTGTTGATGAATGCTCGCGAATATTGGAGCTGTCTAGCGCCAGTTAGTGCCATCCAGCACCAGGCACAATCTATAGCATCTAACAGCAGCGTTAGCCAGTGCGGCACCATGCGCAGCCAATGTGCTTACCTGTCCCTAGTTAGGGCAGTTAGTGGTGCTCACCAGAGTGGCGCTGCATGCACTCAGCGCGGCAAATCATTATTTTGGTTTTTTCCTGGCACCACAGTAGCGGCGCCGAGCGCTAGTGATCTAGTGGGATTCTAACCCAGTGTCCTTGGGGCATAGTCCTGTGACCCAATAATAGCATTCACTCTGTGGTTTTGCGGCCCTGTGATGCAACAGGGTTCACTTCCTTACATACCAGGTGAAGCTAACCTGTGTGTGTTCACATTATACCGCCATATACTGTCCGCCATTACACATTAGCAGGTGTCATCTCTGCATGGTGGACTCTGGCTGTGAACGCACCTTATACCATCCTTATAATTATTTGGTGCATTCCACCAGCCCTAACAGTAGCTTAGGAGGTTGAGGGTGCAAATAATTGGTAGTATACAAATTAGACTGTGAGTAAACCCTTCCAAAATGAACAGAATTTAACTAATGGTGATGGCCATAATATTATTGCCTTTACAGAGTGTACCGTGACCATAAAAGTCTGCACAAATTGGGGAAATCACCAGCAATTACTGATAAATCCATTTACCAATGCAATTAGATCTTAGATAGTGGTTGTCATGATTCACCCAGAAACCTGTATTGTCATTGGCCAGAGATGACACAGATGCTGCTGCCACTTTATACAACACCACAATAACAGCAGCACTTGATTTGGCTGCCCCCTCACACACAGCAAAACTCGTACAATCAACAGGCAGCCCTGGCTGACCAGTCTGACCAAAGAACTGAGACTGGCTTCTAGGGTTGCTGAACGGAGATTAAAGAGATCCCATTCTGCCAAGCACTACTTTTATCGCTTACAAGCAGTCCCTCACCAGCTTCAAGTCCACACTCACTGCTGCAAAACATATATCCATATATCCTCCCTGCCTCACAACCCTAAACAGCTTTTCAACACTTTCAATTCTCTACTCCATCCCCCAGCACCACCTCCCTCTCCTCTCATTTCTGCTGAAGACTTTGCCTCTTTCTTTAAGCAGAAGATCAATGCAAACAGAGAAAGCTTTGGCCCACATCCCCAATGCTCCTCTTAGCTGCTCAACCCTGTTCCTCCAAAACTAACTTCTCCACTATGGCAGAAGATCATCTCTCCACCCTCCTGTCAAGATCACATCTCATTACTTGCATGCTTGATCTGCTCCAGTCCCACATCATCCCTAACCTCACCACAGTCTTCATTCCAACCCTAAAATACCTTTTAAACCTCTCACTCACAACTGGTGTCTCCCCTCATCCTCCAAGCATGCCTCAATCACATCCTGTTAGGACTGGCGGAACGCACCAAGAAAGATGCGTTCGCAGTCCGGGGTCCACCGTGCAGGAGAAACCCTGCTGCTAGTAAATAGCAGACTATATGGCGGTACACTATAGTATATACACGTGGGTTCAACCTCACCCAGCGTGAAGGGAGCAATCCTGCTGCGTCACAGGATCACGGCACCGCACCGAAAGCGCGAGCGAGCAGTCAGCGTACTTAACCCCAACTGGGATTGAAGTCCGATTAGACCCTCGCTGGCACTACACCACAACTGGGTGTGTAAGGAAACTAAGAATAAATATATAAATGCACAGGAGTGCGAGCAATGCCGCACTGACGGACGCCACCAACCACACTGGCTTGGGTATGGAAAGCGCAAGGCAAGCGCACGGCGCCGTACAGGCGGACACAGCAAGAGGACGCTGCAATGTGTGTTTCGTGCTGTTGGACAAGTCGGGCGCTAGATAGCAAACATACACCTTCCGCGAACAGACATTCAATAGGGAGGGTATTTTAAAGAGCGACTTTCACTCACAACACACACACATATTTACAAGACAATACTAGCGCATGGCCGTGCGGTCATGCGCAGTTTATATAGTTGCAGCACAGGAAGTGGCCACAGGACTTTTGCCCTTCCAAGACCTGTCAAGAGGACCAATGGAATGTGCCGCAGAGCCTGAGCACATGACCCTCGATCTCCAACGGGAGATCTTACCCTGGGCATGCTCAGTATGCGCAGACAAGGACTTAGTCCCAGAGAAGTCCGCTCGCTGCTGACCAGTACTGGCTTTAATGGCAGAGACTGGAGAAACAGCAGTAATTCTCAGAACAGAGTGAGAATGAGCAAGACGCTGGGACCGACGTCTTTGCTGAGCAGACTCCACTGCGGCTGGACAAGAATGGGAGACCGCAGCGGAGATGGCTCGAGATTCCCCCTGTGCAGAAGCGGGAACTCGACCCCTAACATTACCCCCCCTCCTAGGGCCCCCCCCTCCTTGGGCCTCGCTACGTTCGAAGGCAGCAATGAGCTGCGGAGCCCGGATGTGCTCAGCAGGCTCCCAGGATCTATCCTCAGGACCGTAACCCCTCCAGTCCACCAAATAAAATTTTTTGCCACGAACCACCTTGAACCCCAAGATAGCGTTCACCTCGTAATCGTCCGTAGACGAACCCGACGTCCCAGTAGAAGACTCAGAAAACCGGGACATGTAGACGGGCTTAAGGAGGGACACATGAAAGGTGTCGGTGATACCAAGGCGTGGAGGAAGGGCCAGGCGGTAAACCACAGGATTAACCTGTTCGAGGACCTTAAAAGGACCTAAGTAGCGAGGTGCAAACTTGGTAGACTCAACTCGCAGCCTGATGTTACGGGCGGAGAGCCACACCAAATCGCCAGGAGCAAAGGTTGGAGCGGGGCGCCGATGTGCGTCGGCGGAGGACCTCATTCTCTCCTTGGAAGCCCGAATGGCATCCTGAGTGCGATCCCAAATGTCCCGTGCCTCCACAGCCCAGTCTGCCACCCTGGAATCGGCGGAAGACACGGGCATGGGCACAGGTACCCGCGGATGCTGACCATAGTTAAGGAGGAATGGGGTCTGTCCAGTGGAGTCAGCTACAGCATTGTTAAGAGCAAACTCCGCCCACGGTAGCAAAGATGCCCAGTCATCTTGCTTAGCAGAGACAAAATGTCGCAGATATGTGACTAAGGTCTGGTTGGCTCTCTCCACCAACCCATTCGTCTCGGGATGATATGCCGAAGAGAGATTTAACTCAATAGTGAGAAGATGACAAAGCTCTCTCCAGAACCGAGACGCAAACTGGGGACCCCGATCACTGACAATTTTGTCTGGCATACCGTGAAGACGGAAGATGTGTTTAATAAACAACGCTGCCAAGGCCCGTGCAGAAGGTAGCCGAGGAAGCGGCACCAAATGCACCATTTTAGAAAAATGGTCGGTGATTACCCAAATAATGGTACAGCCACGAGACTTGGGCAGACCCACCACAAAGTCCATCCCGACCATCTCCCAGGGCCTGTCTGCCACCGGCAGAGGGTATAACAACCCAGCTGGCCGTTGACGGAGAGACTTATTCTTGGCACAAGAGACACATGCCCGAACGTAGTCTCCGACGTCACGAACCATATGTGGCCACCAGTACATTCTCGCAAGCAACTCTGATGTCCTCTTTGCCCCAAAGTGTCCACCCACTCTGGACGAATGAGCCCAGGAGAGAACCTCCGGTCGCAAATTGATGGGAACAAAAGTCTTGCCCGGAGGCACAGACTCAAGCGAAACCGGAGCTACGGTTCTCAGACTCTCCGAAGGGACAATGAGCCGAGGCTCGTCCTCCTCCTCCTCAGTTGACACAAGGGAGCGAGAGAGAGCGTCAGCACGAATGTTCTTCTCTCCGGCGAGATAATGTAGAGTAAAGTGGAACCGGGAGAAAAACAAGGACCATCTGGCCTGACGAGAATTCAGCCGCTGGGCTGTCTGCAAATAGACCAAATTCTTGTGGTCCGTGAAGACTTGGAATGGGAACCGAGCACCCTCCAAGAGGTGTCTCCACTCCGAAAAGGCCAACTTCATTGCCAGCAACTCCCTATCCCCGATGGAGTAATTTCTCTCCGCTGGTGTGAAGGTCTTTGAGAAGAAGAAGCATGGGTGCTTCCGACCTTGAGCATCCTTTTGATAGAGGACTGCTCCAGCACCAACGGATGAGGCATCCACCTCCATAAGGAATGGCTTATCTACATCGGGACGATGTAAGATGGGAGCGCTAGCAAAATGGGACTTTATAGAAGCGAAAGCCTTGGAGACCCCTTCGGACCACAATTTGGGATTTGCTCCCTTCTTGGTGAGGGATACCAAGGGAGCTACCAAAGTTGAGAAGTGGGGGATGAACTGGCGATAGTAATTTATGAACCCCATAAAGCGCTGCACCGCTTTAAGAGAATGGGGTTCCTGCCAGTCCATCACTGCCTGTAGGAGCCAGCCGAAACCTCTGCCTACACTGGGTCCGCTCCAACCTCCGCTCGTGAAAACGGAGGTCGATGCGGGTAGATACTGAGATAAGTTCCTCCAGTGTGGCGGGTATCTCCCTGGTGGCCAAGGCGTCCTTCACATGGTCTGCCAGTCCCCTCCAGAACACCGGAATAAGAACTTTGTCTGGCCACTCTAACTCAGAAGCTAGAGTCCGGAACTGGATGGCAAACTGGCTGACCACGGACGTGCCCTGAATAATAGTCAACAACTGGAGCGCGGTATCGTGGGTAACACGAGGTCCTAAAAAGACCTGCTTCAGAGTGTCCAAGAAGAGAGGAGCACTCTGTACCACACGATCATCTCGCTCCCAAAGTGGCGTTGCCCACTCCAACGCCCTGCCCGACAAGAGAGATAGAATAAATCCCACTCTCGCCCGTTCCGTAGGGAAGCGTGACGCCAGGAGCTCAAGATGTATGGAGCACTGGCTCACGAATCCGCGACATTGTTTACTGTCGCCAGCAAACTTGTCAGGAAGCGGGAGACGGGATAAAGTCGGAGCAGGGGTGGCAGCGGACAAACTGGCTGCGGCTACACTAGCAGCCTGAACAGCTACAGCAGTGACATCCACAGCTGAGGTTGTACGCTCAAGAGCTGCCAACCTTCCCTCCAGCTGCTGGATGTACCTCTGTAAACGCTGGTCGTCCGCCATTTACTAGCCAGACCCTGGCGCTAGTATTCTGTTAGGACTGGCGGAACGCACCAAGAAAGATGCGTTCGCAGTCCGGGGTCCACCGTGCAGGAGAAACCCTGCTGCTAGTAAATAGCAGACTATATGGCGGTACACTATAGTATATACACGTGGGTTCAACCTCACCCAGCGTGAAGGGAGCAATCCTGCTGCGTCACAGGATCACGGCACCGCACCGAAAGCGCGAGCGAGCAGTCAGCGTACTTAACCCCAACTGGGATTGAAGTCCGATTAGACCCTCGCTGGCACTACACCACAACTGGGTGTGTAAGGAAACTAAGAATAAATATATAAATGCACAGGAGTGCGAGCAATGCCGCACTGACGGACGCCACCAACCACACTGGCTTGGGTATGGAAAGCGCAAGGCAAGCGCACGGCGCCGTACAGGCGGACACAGCAAGAGGACGCTGCAATGTGTGTTTCGTGCTGTTGGACAAGTCGGGCGCTAGATAGCAAACATACACCTTCCGCGAACAGACATTCAATAGGGAGGGTATTTTAAAGAGCGACTTTCACTCACAACACACACACATATTTACAAGACAATACTAGCGCATGGCCGTGCGGTCATGCGCAGTTTATATAGTTGCAGCACAGGAAGTGGCCACAGGACTTTTGCCCTTCCAAGACCTGTCAAGAGGACCAATGGAATGTGCCGCAGAGCCTGAGCACATGACCCTCGATCTCCAACGGGAGATCTTACCCTGGGCATGCTCAGTATGCGCAGACAAGGACTTAGTCCCAGAGAAGTCCGCTCGCTGCTGACCAGTACTGGCTTTAATGGCAGAGACTGGAGAAACAGCAGTAATTCTCAGAACAGAGTGAGAATGAGCAAGACGCTGGGACCGACGTCTTTGCTGAGCAGACTCCACTGCGGCTGGACAAGAATGGGAGACCGCAGCGGAGATGGCTCGAGATTCCCCCTGTGCAGAAGCGGGAACTCGACCCCTAACACATCCATCCTCAAAAAGCCCTCCCTCGACCCATCCTCTGTGTCTAGCTATCACCCAATATCTCTTCTCCCTTATACCTCAAAACTACTGGAACAGCATGTCCATCTTGAACTGTCCTCCTACCTCTCCTTCTGCTCCCTCTTTGACCAGTTACAATCTGGCTTCCGATCGCATGACTCAACTGAAACTGCCCTAACTAAAGTCACCTATGACCTACTAACCACCAAGAGCAAGCAACACTACTCTGTCCTCTTTCTCCTGGACCTGTCTTCTGCCTTTGACACTGTGAACCACTCCCTCCTGATACAGATTCTCCCATTTCTTGGCATCACAGACTTGGCCCTATTCTGGATCTCGTCATATTTAAGAGACCAAACATTCAGTGTCTCCCTCTCCCACACCACCTCCCCAAGGCTCAGTCCTAGGGCCCCTGCTCTTCTCCATCTACACCTTTGGCCTGGGACAGCTCATAGAATCCCAGGGATTGCAGTATCATCTCTATGCTGATGACACGCAGATCTACCTATCTGGACCCGACCTCACCTCCTTACTCACCAAAATCCCACAATGTCTGTCTGCTATTTCAGCTTTCTTTTCTGCTTGCTTTCTAAAACTGAACATAGACAAAACAGAATTCATAATCTTTCCTTCTCACTCTACCCCTCCACCAAACCTATCCATCAATTTCAATGGCTGCTCACTTTCCCCAGTCCAGCATGCTCAGTGCCTTGGGGTGATCCTCGACTCTGCCCACTCTTTCAAGCCTCATATCCAAGCCCTTGTCTCCTCCTGCCGAATCAAACTAAAAAAATATTTCTCGGATCCATGCACTCCATGACCATGAAGCCACAAAAATGCTAGTGCACGCCCTTATCTCCCGCCTCGATTACTGCAACCTTCTACTCTCTGGCCTCCCCTACAGCACTCTGGCACCACTCCAATCCATCCTACACTCTGCTGCCCAACTAATCCACCTGTCTCCCCGTTATTCCACAGCCTCTCCTCTCTGCCAAGCCCTTCACTGGCTTCCTATTGTTCAGAGGTTCCAGTTCAAAATCCTTACTATGACAATCAAAGCAATCCACAACCTGTCTCCTTTATACATCTTTGACATGGCCTCATGCATTACCCACATGCAACCTTCAATCCTCTCAAGATCTCCTTCTCTACTCCCCTCTTGCCTCTTCTTCCCACAACCGCATACAAGACTTCTCCTATGCTTCCCCCATACACTGGAACTCTCTACCCCAACACATCAGACTCTCGCCTACCACAGAAACCTTCAAAAAGAACCTGAAGTCCCTCCTCTTCCAACAAGCTTACAATCTGCAGTGATCCTTTGTCTGCTCTGCTGAACCACCGCACGACCAGCTCTACCATCTCCTAGTGTATCCTCACCCATCCCCTGTAGACTGAGAGCCCTTGTGGGCAGGGTCCTCTCTCCTTCTGCATTTGTGTGTGCCTTGTATTGCTCATATTTGTTGTGCTTGTCTATATTTGCCCCTTTTCACATGCAAAGTGCCATGGAATAAATGGAACTATGTAAATGTATAATAATAATAATAAGCGGATCGTTCGGAATTCAAATTTGCAGACTTCACCTAATTTTACCTAATAATTCAATATGCGGTGAATTTATTCCCTGCAAATCTTAATATGGAAGGCTTCTACAAGACAGAAAGAGAGAGACACATTTTGTTGAATAAAATTTGTATAATCAACTTACTCGGTCAATCTGGACATAAATTCCAAGTACGCCATGTAAATTGCCAGTTCAGTGCCCAAAGTTGCACCACTGGGAACTGCTAATCTCTGAGGACCAAGGTACTGGCCACCACTGCACTGTCCAGGGTATGATTATCCACTTGACAAACTGGAATGTGATATAAAAGCAGCTGAGCATTATGAGGAAGCACAAAACAGTATTAGCTCCCTCTCAGATACTCTGATGCTTACGATGTTGTGGGAAATGGTGCTGGGCAAGTTTTTTTGTGAATAGTGAATTGAATGTCAAAGTGTTTAATTACCTGAAACTGCAACTTTCATAAAATTGTACTTGAACTTGATCCTCCGCAGATCAATCCACTCATCTCTTGAAAAGTCTCGCTATAAAATCTGCACATGCACATATATTGGGTCATGTCCTTTACGAGTTTCTCAGTGGGTCGTAACAACCACTACACAAGTGTTCAGATAATGTAACAAGCTTTGTTTAAATCCTGAAACTTTGTCAACTAAATCTGGGTGCAAATGTCGGATTTTGAATTCTACATTTATTTAAAGAAGATAAAGCAATATACAGTAAATACGCTCTTTACTTCTGAAAATTGATGCAATAAATACAATCTAGTTAGTATTATAAAAGCATAAGCAGGAAATGTGTTTAGTGAATGGATTACAAGACGTTTTGCACTTGATGAAGATGAAACAGATAATTGGTATATGTACCTAATAATAATGCTCTCCAGCAATCATTAGTCACAATAGATAGTCTGCTCGAAAAACAACTGTTTTCCTTCGCTGGTCAAGTGTGGCAGCCTCTGGATCAATAGGGTTTTTCATTACATGGCAAATAACACTCCAGAATTGTGGGAGAGGTCATGGAAATGTTATTTGTTAAAGGACAAACACATATGTGTTATGTCTATAGAATCTGATAGGCTTCCAGGTTTATCGTGAGCATGACTGGCAAACATGTAAGCTTGAAATCATTAAAACAATGATTAGAAGTCAATTGACTGCACATAGTAAAAAAGTAAAGTAATGGCCATGTGACATGATCAAATAATATCACACAAATAATTACAAAGTCATGTATCAATAAAGGATGCTATACTATAAAAAGACCATACTCATTTGATGCAATAAGGATGGAATGCAGCTTGTTTTATTTAACCCCTTCATGACCTTGGGATTTTTCGTTTTTCCGTGTTCGTTTTTCGCTCCCCTCCTTCCCAGAGCAATAACTTTTTTATTTTTCTGTCAATTTGGACATGTCAGGGCTTATTTTTTGCGGGACGAGTTGTACTTTTAAACAACATCATTGGTTTTAGCATGTCGTGTACTAGAAAACGGGAAAAAAATTCCAAGTGCGGTGAAATTGCAAAAAAAGTGCAGTCCCACACATGTTTTTTGTTTGGCTTTTTTGCTAGGTTCACTAAATGCTAAAAATGACCAGACATTATGATTCTCCAGGTCAGTACGAGTTCATAGACACCAAACATGACTAGGTTATTTTTTACCTAAGTGGTGAAAAAAAAATTCCAAACTTTGCTAAAAAAAAAAAATTGCGCCATTTTCCGATACCCGTAGCGTCTCCATTTTTCATGATCTGGGGTCAGCTTATTTTTTGCGTGCCGAGATGACATTTTTAATGATAGCATTTTGGTGCAGATACGTTCTTTTGATCGCCCGTTATTGCATTTTAATGCAATGTCACAGCGACCAAAAAAACATAATTCTGACGTTTCTAATTTTTTTCCCGGTACGCTGTTTAGCGATCAGGTTAATGCTTTTTTTTATTTGATAGATCGGGCGATTCTGAGCACGGTGATACCAAATATGCGTAGATTTTATATTTTTTTTATTGATTTATTTTGATTGGGGCGAAAGGGGGGTGATTTAAACTTTTATATTTTTTTTATTTTTTTAACATTTTTTTCCACTTTTTTTTTTTAATTTTGCCATGCTTCAATAGCCTCCATGGGAGGCTAGAAGAAGGCACAACCCGATCGCCTCTGCTGCATAGCAGCGATCTGCTGATCACTGCTATGTAGCAGAAATGGAGGTGTGCTGTGAGCGCCGACCACAGGGTGGCGTTCACAGCCACCGGTGATCAGTAACCATAGAGGTCTCAAGGACCTCTATGGTTACAATGGAGACGCATCGCCAACCCCCGATCATGTGACGGGGGTCGGCGATGACGTCATTTCCGGCCGCCCGGCCGGAAGCGGTAGTTAAATGCCGCTGTCTGCGTTTGACAGCGGCATTTGACTAGCTAATAGGTGCGGGCAGATCGCGATTCTGCCCGCACCTATTACGGGCACATGTCAGCTGTTCAAAACAGCTGACATGTCCCGGCTTTGATGCGGGCTCACCGCGGAGCCCTGCATCAAAGCAGGGGAGCTGACCTCGGACGTACTATCCCGTCCGAGGTCAGGAAGAGATTTAGCCCCATTCTTGGAGATGAGTAAATTGATTTGATTTGGATCAAATTTGTGCTGAATTTCTTGACATTGATTCCTGTAAACTGCTAAAAATGACCTCTACTATTTTACACAAAGCAGAAGATTATATCATATATGGCTCATATTACCATGGGCGTGACCGGACAGGCTTATCAAATAACATAACAGCACAAACATTACACAGTGTAGCAGATCATTTAGTATAGCATTGTCTATCATAGCATGTATAAAAGTCTAGGCAGGGAATGCAGCACACTAGTCATTGAATATGTTTATTGAGAGGATGTCATAGCTCCCAAATTAGCAATAAAATAAGGATAGAAAGTAAAGCAATCTCTTAATATACCATGAGGATAGTGTGTGACAGATCAGCAGTGAGGACCGTCCATTTACTCTACTGTACTGTACAGTATATTCACTTTGACATTACTAATGGCTGTGTTTCCATTAATGAGCTTGTTAGGGGTTGGATGTAGTGCTAGGAGACCACAGAGTGTTTTGTATGTTTTTTTCTCAGAACAATTGGGGTATGTCACACTGCTGCAATGCAAGTAGATGCAGGCTCCACTAGATGGCAGTAGAATGGAAGCAGGACTGCAAATAAACAGAGCTGACCTCAAGTGCAGCAGTGAGGCCACCATATGTGGCAGCAGATTAGTCAAACAAGCCGGGTAAAATCCTAAACTACAGTTTAGGATTTTACCAGCGCAGTAACAAAGGAATAGGCAAACTCATGGTCAGAGATAAGCCAGGGAGTCAGTAATGGTAAGGAGCGGATAAGCTAAAAGACAGAAGCAGGTCAGGATACAAGTCAAGTCAAAACCAGGGAGTCGGCACACTAAAGGGAAACACGGAGTCAAGACAAGAAAAGGGGAAAACAGAGACACGGGTTCAGACAGCAAATGTAGCAGGACAAATCAGAGCAATCAGAGTCATTTATAGCAGCACTAGGAAAAACTATAACTGACATTGCCTGCAGGAAGAAGAGGCGATAAATAGCCAACCTAAACCCAGAAAGAGGCTGAGAAAGGATAACTCTTCACATGACCAGACTGTGAAAAAGGGAAAACAGGACTCAAAACCCGGTCTGGAACATGACAGTACCCTCCTCTCAAGAGTGTGACACCGGACCCCAAGGTTTCCCAGGATACTGCGCATGAAAAGCCTGAACCAATTGATCCTCATGAACCGATCACGCCGGGACCCAGGATCGATCCTCAGGACCGTAATTCCTCCATTGGACCAAATACTGCAGTGAACTGCGGACCATGCTTGAATCCACAATCCATTCCACCTCATACTCCATCTGCCCATCCACAGATGCTGGAGGTGGGAGGGAATGGAGACCCATCAGATGAAGGTACAAATGGCTTCAGGAGAGACTTATGGAACACATTGGTGAGTCAAAGCAATGGATAGAGACGTAAGCGAAAGGCAACTGGATTGACAACCTCAATTACCTCATAAGGACCTGTAAACCTGGGACCTAGGAATTTTCAGCTGAATGTTCTTGGTAGACAACCATACTTTAACTTCCACCAGCAATATGGGTCCTGTAGATCTTCGCTTATCTGCAAACTGTTTATGTTTTCCTTGCGCTTCCCCAATGTTCCTCTGGACCTCTCTCCATACCTCCCTCAACCGCTGAGTAACAGAATCAGCCCCTGGACACCCCGAGTCCATCCTGGAAAACTCACAAAAATGGGGGTGAAAGCAATAATTGCAAAAGAATGGAGAGGTGCCCATTGACTGATTAATACGACTATTAAAGGCAATCTCAGACATTGGTAACAAAGAACACCAATCCTCCTGCTGGGACGTGGCAAGACACTGCAAAATTTGTTCAAGAGACTGATTGGTACTTATCATCTGACCATTGGTTTTGGGATGATAGGCCGAGGAGAAGGCCAAATTAATACCTAATCTTTTACAAAAAGCCCTCCAAAATTTGGACACAAACTGTACCTCCCTATCTGAAACCACATTCAAAGGCACACTATACAATCGCACCACGTGCTCAACAAACAATCTAGAAAGTGTTTCAGCATTGGGCAGTCCCACCAAAGGTACAAAATGCCCCTTTAATGAATCTATCCACCACCACCCAGACCACAGTTTTGCCATTTCAAGTAGGGAGATCAATGATAAAGTCCATGGACAAAAGAGTCAAAGATCTATCTGGAATTGGCAATGGCAACAAATTTCATGGCCATCCGGTTATGAGAGCTTTTAGCATGGGCACAAGTATCACAAGAAAACACGAACACGGCGACATCAGAAGCAATGGAGGTCCACTAAAACAGCCTACCAATAGCTCTACGAGTGGCCAAGATTCCAGGATGCCCACTAAGAGCAGAATCATGGAACTCCTGGAGCACCCTCAACCGGTACTGACCTGGGACAAAGAGCTTGTTGTCAGGCAAAGACGGAGGAGCAAGAGACTGAGCCTCACAAAACTCCCACTCCAATTCTGAGGGCACTGCTGCCATGACCACCCCGTGTTGAAGAATGGAGGAAGGAGGTTCTGGAGGTTTTATCGGATTCAAGCTGCGAGATAAGACATTCTTGAAACCAGGACAAAAGGTGATAGAAAAATTAAAGCATGAAAAAAAGCAACCACCTCACCTGTCTGGGAGTCAAATGTTTGACCGACTCAGTATAAGACAGATTCTTGTGGTGTGTAATCACTATAATCTGATGAACAGCCCCCTACAAAAAGTGCCTCCATTCTTCAAAGGTCAACTTGATAGCTAAAAGCTCGAGATTCCCAACATTGTAATTTCTCTCAGCAGGAGAGAATTTTATCAAGAAGAAAGCACAGGACCTCTGGTTAGTCAAAGTGGCGGGTCCTTGGGATAACACCGCCGGCACCCCCAACGCCTCCACCTCAACGATGAACAGTTCAGACAGATCAGGCAGGACCAAAACAAGGGCAGACATAAAGCATTTCTTTAATAAAGCAAACACCTCCAGAGCCAGGGCTGACCTGTTTTTGAGATCAGCCCCCTTATGAGTCAGATCAGTGAGGGGCTTGACCACCTGTGAAAACCCCTTAATGAATTTCCTATAATAGTTTGCAAACCTCAGAAGTCCCTTAAAGGGTTGAAGACCCTTTAAGTCTCTGGGTTGCACCTAATCCACAATGGCCCGTACCTTCCCAGGGTCCATACGAAACCCCTTGTCAGACAGAATGAACCCCAGAAAGGAAAATTTTTGGACAAAAAATGTGCATTTTTCAGGTTTGTAGATGATCCATGCGAACTTGTTTTTTAGATGAATACACAAGGATATCATCTAAATTTACCACCATAAAGTGACCAATAAACCCAGAAAATACATGGTTGATAAAATTCTGAAAAACAGCTGGTGCACTAGTGAGACCAAGGGGCATAACCAAATTCTCAAATAACCCTTCAAAAGTGAGAAATGTAATTTTCTGCTCATCCCCTCCTGAATACAGATTAGATTATATCATCCCCTGAGGTACAATTTAGAAAACCATTTGGCCCCCGACAATTGATTGTACAAATAAGGGATGAGGGGGAGGGGATAGGTATTTCTCACTTTCATCATATTTAATTCCCAAAAATCATGGCACAGGCGCAAACTACCATCGTTTTTTGACAAAAAAGAATCCAGCCACCACAGGAGAGATAGAGGGATGGATGTGGCCTTTACGTAGGCTTTCAGAAATATGCTCCTTCATAGCGGTTCGCTCCGGGCCATAGAGGTTGTACAAATGGACCTTGGGCAATTTAGCACCCGGAACCAGATTACTAGTTCAGTCAAGTGGGCAGTGTGGTGGTAAGACCTCCACCTTCTTTTCGGAAAATCATTCCCAAAATCCCTCAGGTACTCCGGAATTCCTTCCAGATTAGCCGATAACACAAGTAC
Organism: Ranitomeya imitator; assembly: GCF_032444005.1. Taxonomy (NCBI): domain Eukaryota; kingdom Metazoa; phylum Chordata; class Amphibia; order Anura; family Dendrobatidae; genus Ranitomeya; species Ranitomeya imitator. Next base: position 235,272,017 of record NC_091287.1, on the reverse strand, counting down.
AGTAGTAAGGCAATTTTTGACACAATTAGGACCCCATTTGACTATGTCCCGAGATTCGCAATCTTTCACAGGGTAATGTAACTGTAACCAGGGGAACCCCAACACCGGTCTCACAGGGAAATTGTCCAGAACAAAACATGAAATTTGCTCTTGGTGAAAGGAACCCACTTTAAGGAGAAACTCATCCGAGACAAATTTAATGACATTCTTAGCCAGCGGTGTTTTGTCAATGGCAACAATATGAATAGGAGTCTCCAGCCTAACTGTCCCTAACTTACACTTGGTCACCAAGTCAGAGTCAATAAAGTTCATGGATGACCCAAAGTCTATGAAAGCAAAAGTGGGCATGAAGCAGGACAAATTAGATCAATCAGAGTCAGCTACAGCAGTACTAGGCAAAAACTATAACTGACATTGCCTGCAGGAAGCAACGGTGATAAATTGCCAAGCCACACCCAGACAGATGCTGAGAACGGTTAATACTTGACATGACCAGACTGGGAAAAATGGAAAACAGAACTCAAAACCCAGTCTGGATCATGACAGAGTACATGTAATTTGTGGTGAATCTAAAATTTTGGAAAACATTTCTGAAATTGGCAAATTTAAAATTCAAAAGGTTCAGTCATCTCTTACCATACTCACACTCACTGTATATATCAATATGCTGTATATATAGATTAATTCTCCTTGCGCAGATAACCATGGGGCTCCATACTAACACTTACAAATTCAATTTTCTACACTCCCTTCAATCAGCCATAAATTGCACCTTATGGCTGAACAAAAATGGGTCTCTTGTTGGATTCTATAACAGCTACGCTACCCATCCTGATAAATACACCCTTTCTTGCCATCCTTGGTTCATTTTTTGCATATTTATAACTGTGAGATCTAGTGGAGCTGCTGGGGGGTTAAATGATGAGGGGCCCAGAACCTAAAGTAAACGTCTTTCTATATGATGCCTCCATTCGCCACCAACCACTTAAAAGATCTATGCATACAGTATATAATTATCTTACCACTGTTGCTGCTATACAGGACTAAATATTACCCGCATACTACACCAATATAAAAATACTAGTACTACCAAAATGTGAATGAATGTCATGATACTTCTACAGAGCTACAGCCAGTGTACAAAGACTAATATTACAACAATACCACTACATACCTGCAACTACATTTTTACTGAATTGTAGAGAAGAGCGAGAATTAAAATGCACGGCTGCTCATTGCTCAAACCAAGCAATTCCTAAGACACGCATGCTTGTTTCAAGTATTGAGTATAACGAGAGCCAATGGGAAATCCAAGCTTTTTTCCCGGTAGCCCCTAAAAAGACATCTGAGGGGCAGTGAAAATGTTCAAATGGATGGAAAAGTGTTGAATGGATGAAGAATAGCATGGGGAAGAACTCTGCAAACATCTCTGACTCCCACGTAGCTGCTGAGAACAAAGGTGTCACTCATTTACTTTACTTTAAGGAGTGACAGTAATACATTTTCCCGTATAATGACTTGTATATAAGGCCAAATTTAAATAGGATTAAAATAAACATAATTTACATAAACCATAATCTTTTTTTGTTAAAAAATAGGAAATTTCAGTTTCATTTATGAAGGAAGCAAAATCTGCCAAAAATTAGGGACTCAGAGAGACTCAGATACACCCTGTATCAGACATAAAGGAGGGCCTCATACACATTCTGTTTAAATTGTCAGTATTCCTAGACTCATAAATGCTATATACTTTTGAGGGTTATATACCAACGAAATGTACTCCAGACCATGGAATAGTCTAGGGGTGAGCAGTATAATACCAATTGAACAAGTTTTTTGAGGCTTATAAACCACTGAAATCTACGCAAGAATATGTAAAAGTCTATGGGTGATCAATACAATAAAGATAAAATTTTGAACACATTTTTTGAGGGTTATATACAAACGAAATGAACTTCATACTCCACATTCCTTAATTATCTATGGATGAACAATATAATAACAATAACATTTTGAACAATTTTTTTAGGGTGACATACAACTGAAATCTACCAAGAAGATGTAATACTGTATGAATGAGTAATATAATACCAACATTAGTGTTGAGCGATACCGTCCGATACTTGAAAGTATCTGTATCGGATAGTATCGGCCGATACCCGAAAAATATCGGATATCGCCGATACCGATATCCGATACCAATACAAGTCAATGGGACACCAAGTATCGGAAGGTATGCTGATGGTTCCCAGGGTCTGAAGGAGAGGAAACTCTCCTTCAGGCCCTGGGATCCATATTAATGTGTAAAATAAAGAATTAAAATAAAAAATATTGATATATTCACCTGTCCGGCGGCCCCTGGACATCACGCTGCGAACCGGCAGGCTTCTTTGTTTAAAATGCGCGCCTTTGGGACCTGCGAATGACGTCCCGGCTTCTGATTGGTCGCGTGCCGCCCATGTGACCGCCACGCGACCAATCAGAAGCCGTGACGTCATTCGCAGGTCCTCAATTCCTAGAATTAGGAGTTTAGTGAATGAGAATGACGTCGCGGCTTCTGATTGGTCGCGTGGCGGTCACATGAGCGGCACGCGACCAATCAGAAGCCGCGACGTCATTCTCATTCACTAAACTCCTAATTCTAGGAATTGAGGACCTGCGAATGACGTCACGGCTTCTGATTGGTCGCGTGGTGGTCACATGGGCGGCACGCAACCAATCAGAAGCCGGGACGTCATTCGCAGGTCCTAAAGGCGTGCATTTTAAACAAAGAAGCCTCCCGGTTAGCAGCGTGATGTCCAGGGGCCGCCGGACAGGTGAATATATCAATATTTTTTATTTTAATTCTTTATTTTACACATCCCTATGGATCCGATACCGATACCCGATACCACAAAAGTATCGGATCTCGGTATCGGAATTCCGATACCGCAAGTATCGGCCGATACCCGATACTTGCGGTATCGGAATGCTCAACACTAACCAACATTTTTCAACAAGCTTTTTAAAGCTTATATACAAACAAAATATACCCAAGAGCACGTAATACTCTGTGTGTGAGAAATATAGTAAGAATTCATTTTTAACAGGTTTTTTGAGGCTTATATACTAATGAAATGTACTCCAGACAGTGAAATAGTCTATGGATGAGCAATATAACAATGATAACTTTGTGAACATTTTTTTTGCAGGTTTTATACCACTGAAATGTACCCAATAAGATGTAATACTGTACAGATGAGCAACATAATACCGATTTTTTTTTAACAAGTCTTCTGAGGGTTCTATACTAACAAAATATACCTAAGAACATGTAACACTCTATGGGTGAGCAGTATGACAAGCATCCATTTTTGAACATGTTTTTTGAGGGTTACATACCAACAAAATGGACTCCAGATCATGGTAGAGTCTATGGGTGAGCAATATAATGCCAACATATTTTGGAACAATTTTTTGGAGGATTTTATAGCAGACACCGAACCCTCGCCAGAGCCCCCAGGCCGATCAGGACGAGCCAAATGAAAGGCACAAACCAAATCGTCAGCATGAACATCAGAGGCAACAACCCAAGAATTATCCTCCTGGCCATAACCCTTCAATTTGACAAGATACTGAAGCTTCCGCCTCGAAAAACGAGAATCCAAAATCTTCTCAACCACATACTCCAACTCCCCATCAATCAACACCGGGGCCGGAGGATCAAGAGAGGGATCAACGGACACCACATATTTCCGCAACAAAGATCTATGGAAAACATTATGGATGGAAAAAGAGGCTGGAAGGGCCAAACGAAAAGACACTGGATTGATAATCTCAGAAATCCTATAAGGACCAATAAACCGAGGCTTGAATTTAGGGGAAGAAACCTTCATAGGAACATGACGGGAAGACAACAAAACGAAATCCCCAACCCGAAGCCGGGAAACAACACACCGACGACGGTTAGCAAAACACTGAGCCTCCTCCTGAGACAACACCAAATTGTCCACCACATGAGCCAAAATTTGCTGCAACCTGTCAACCACAGAATCCACACCAGGACAATCAGAAGGCTCAACCTGCCCTGAAGAAAAACGAGGATGAAAACCAAAATTACAAAAAAAAGGCGAAACTAAGGTAGCAGAACTAGCCCGATTATTAAGGGCAAACTCGGCCAATGGCAAAAAAGCCACCCAATCATCCTGATCAGCAGAGACAAAGCATCTCAAATAAGTTTCCAAAGTCTGATTAGTTCGCTCGGTTTGGCCATTTGTCTGAGGATGAAATGCGGAGGAAAAAGACAAATCAATGCCCAGCCTAGCACAAAAGGCCCGCCAAAACCTAGAAACAAACTGGGAACCTCTATCAGACACAATATTCTCCAGAATGCCATGCAAACGAACCACATGCTGAAAAAACAACGGAACCAAATCAGAAGAGGAAGGCAATTTAGGCAAAGGTACCAAATGAACCATCTTAGAAAACCGGTCACAAACCACCCAGATAACCAACATTCTCTGGGAAACCGGAAGATCTGAAATAAAATCCATAGAAATATTTGTCCAAGGTCTATCAGGGACCGGCAAAGGCAGAAGCAAGCCACTAGCGCGGGAACAGCAAGGCTTGGCCCATGCACAAGTCCCATAGGACTGCACAAAAGAACGCACATCCCGCGACAAAGAAGGCCACCAAAAGAACCTACCAACCAAAGCTCAGGTACCAAAAATCCCAGGATGGCCAGCCAACACAGAACAATGAACCTCAGAAATTACTTTACTAGTCCATCTATCAGGAACAAATAGTTTCCCCACTGGACAGCGGTCAGGTTTATTAGCCTGAAATTCCTGAAGAACCCACCGTAAATCAGGGGAGATGGCAGAAAGAATCACCCCTTCCTTCAGAATACCGACCGGCTCAAGGACCCCAGAGGAATCAGGCAAAAAACTCCTAGAGAGGGCATCAGCCTTAACATTCTTAGAACCCGGAAGATATGAGACCACAAAATCAAAACAGGAGAAAAACAGAGACCATCGAGCCTGTCTAGGATTCAGCCGTTTGGCAGACTCGAGGTAAATCAGATTGTTATGATCAGTCAGGACCACAATACGGTGCTTGGCCCCCTCAAGCCAATGTCGCCACTCCTCAAATGCCCACTTCATAGCCAACAACTCCCGATTGCCGACATCATAATTGCATTCCGCAGGCGAAAACTTCCGAGAAAAGAAGGCACACGGTTTTATCAAGGAACCATCAGAATTCCTCTGAGACAAAACAGCCCCTTGCCCCAATCTCAGACGCGTCAACCTTAACCTGAAAAGGAAGAGAAAAATACGGCTGACGCAACACAGGGGCAGAAGTAAATCGGCGTTTAAGCTCCTGAAAGGCAGAAACAGCCGCGGAGGACCAATTCGTCACATCAGCGCCTTTCTTCGTCAAATCAGTCAGGGGTTTAACCACACTGGAGAAGTTGGCAATGAAACGGCGATAAAAATTAGCAAAGCCCAAAAATTTCTGAAGGCTCTTCACAGATGTGGGCTGAATCCAATCATGAATGGCCTGAACCTTAACCGGATCCATTTCTATAGATGAGGGAGAAAAAATGAAGCCCGAAAAAGAAACCTTCTGCACTCCAAAGAGGCACTTAGACCCCTTCACAAATAAAGCATTATCACGAAGGATCTGAAATACCATCCTGACCTGTTTCACATGAGACTCCCAATCATCGGAAAAAATCAAAATATCATCCAAATATACAATCATGAATTTATCAAGATAACTCTGAAAAATATCATGCATGAAGGACTGGAACACAGATGGAGCATTAGAGAGTCCGAATGGCATCACAAGGTATTCAAAATGGCCTTCGGGCGTATTAAATGCAGTTTTCCATTCGTCACCCTGCTTAATACGAACAAGATTATATGCCCCTCGAAGGTCAATCTTAGTAAACCAACTAGCCCCCTTAATCCTAGCAAACAAATCAGAAAGCAAAGGTAAAGGGTATTGAAATTTAACCGTGATCTTATTCAAGAGGCGATAATCAATACAGGGTCTCAAGGAGCCATCCTTCTTGGCAACAAAAAAAACTCTGCTCCCAATGGTGAAGAAGATGGCCGAATATGCCCTTTCTCCAAAGACTCCTTAATATAGCTCCGCATGGCGGCATGTTCTGGCACAGACAGGTTGAAAAGTCGGCCCTTAGGGAACTTACAACCTGGAATCAAGTCAATAGCACAATCACAGTCCCTATGCAGTGGAAGGGAACTGGATTTGGGCTCATCGAATACATCCTGGAAATCTGACAAAAACTCAGGAATTTCAGAAAAGGGGGAAGAGGAAATTGACATCAAAGGAACGTGACCATGAACCCCCTGACAACCCCAACTAGTCACAGACATAGATTTCCAATCTAACACCGGATTATGTACCTGTAACCATGGAAAACCCAGCACAATATCATCATGCAAATTATGCATCACCAGAAAACGACAATCTTCCTGATGGGCTGGCGCCATGCACATGGTCAGCTGTGTCCAAAACTGAGGTTTATTTATAGCCAACGGTGTGGCATCAATGCCCCTTAAAGGAATAGGGTTCTGCAAAGGCTGCAAGGGGAAACCACAACGTCTGGCAAATTCCAAGTCCATTAAGTTCAGAGCGGCACCTGAATCCACAAACGCTATGACAGAAAACGACGACAATGAGCAGATCAAGGTCACAGATAACAGAAATTTAGGTTGTACAGTACTGATGGTAACAGAACTAGCGATTCTCTTTGTACGCTTAGGGCAATCAGAAATAACATGAGCAGAATCACCGCAGTAAAAACACAACCTATTCTGACGCCTGAATCTTTGTCGTTCAGCTCTAGACAAAATCCTATCACACTGCATAGGCTCTGGACTTCGCTCGGAGGATAACGCCACAGTGTGTACAACTCTGCGCTCGCGCAAGTGCCGATCAATCTGAATGGCCAGAGACATAGAATCACTCAGACCAGCAGGCGTGGGGAACCCCACCATAACATCTTTAACGGATTCAGAAAGACCCTTTCTGAAAATTGCCGCCAAGGCATCCTCATTCCATTTAGTCAACACAGACCATTTTCTGAATTTCTGGCAATACGATTCTGCCGCTTCTTGACCCTGACACAGGGCCAACAAGGTCTTCTCTGCATGATCCACTGAATTAGGTTCATCATACAATAACTCTAGCGCCTGAAAAAAGGTGTCTACATTAAGCAAAGCAGGATTCCCAGATTCCAGGGAAAATGCCCAATCCTGAGGATCACCACGCAGCAGGGAAATAACAATTTTAACCTCCTGAATGGGATCACCAGAAGAACGGGGTTTCAGTGCATAAAACAGTTTACAGTTATTTTTAAAGCTCAAAAATTTGGACCTGTCCCCAAAAAACAAATCAGGAGTTGGAATTCTAGGTTCTAAAACCGGAGTCTGAACGATATAATCGGAAATACCCTGTACTCTAGCAGCAAGTTGATCCACACGAGAAACCAATTCCTGAACCTCCATGACAGCGCCTAACTCCTGAGCCACCCAGAGGAAAAGAGGGAAGGAAAGACACAACAGACTGCAGAAAAATAAATTGGCTCAGCACTTTCCTTCCCTTCTTCTGAGATGCATTTAACTCATTGTTGGCCAGTTGTACTGTTATGATCTGGTGGCCTAGGAGCAGCATGAGACGTACTCTGGAGAAGGTGGTACCTGTACTGACCGCAGACCCTGAACTTAGCACTGCAACTAGAAGTAGTTGTGGGATGTACCTAACACTCCCTAGACACCTCGACACAGCATAAGAACTAACTTCCCCTAAAGATAGAAACGGAAAAACTATCTTGCCTCAGAGAAAATCCCCAAAGGACAGACAGCCCCCCACAAATATTGACTGTGAGAGGAGAGGGAAATGACAAACGCAGACTAAAATCAGGATTTAGCAAAGGACGCCATTCTAGCTAAAAAGAAAGGATAGGACAGAGTACTATGCGGTCAGTATTAAAACACTAGAAAATATCCACCACAGAAAATACAAAATCTCCACATCTGACTAAAGACATGGAGGGTATATCTGCATCTCCAGAGATACTGCTTGGCTGAAAAAATCCTTACACAGACAAAGCTGGAAAAGACAAAACATGGAAATACAATGAGCCATAAGGTCCACAGCAGGTGGACTGCAAAAACAAAGCCAGAACGTATCTTTGTAGAAATGAACAGCAAAACAGGAGAGACCAGGAAGGGATGTGAATCCTCCAAAAACAATGGGCAACTGGCACTGACTAAATAATCAAGCAAGACTAAATAGCCCAGTCCAAATTGCAACAAGTGGACACACCTGATAAATGCTGCGATCCAAAGACAGCAGCACTACCACTCATAACCACCGGAGGGAGCCCAAGAGCAGAATTCACAACAATTTGCCCCTCATCAGTGTGGAGTAGGACACTGGCTATTAGGAGCAGTGCCTAGTAAAAGGACTATAAACATAAGGATGAATGACCTCGGGGAGATCAAAACATCCAACACCGCGGAGACACCATCACGTGTTTCTCAACGCAGTGATCCAGAACACTGCTCCCATCCCTTATGGGCAACATGCAAATGCATGTAGAAAAGCCGCAGAGACACCATCACGTGTTTCTCAACTCAAGCAATAAATAGCCAGGTCTTTCATCGGGAAGGAACAACCATGGGAAGGGAAGCATCCAAAAAGGAAAACCACTTATGCCAAAACATGGTATCCATCCACAGACTCTCTCTGCTCCTGCGACTCTCTCTTGCTCCATAGGCTAAATGCAGATTGTATGTGATACAAACAGCAAAGCAAACATTTAGCACTATTAGCACGATAGCTCAGCTTCAGCACCAGTATCATCGCTACAGGCCTCTGATTCGTTATACTGTGCACACAAAGGCCTAGACAAGCACTCTCTCCCTTCAATGCAAAGTGTCACATATCTGTGCAATGGCATCAGTGTGCTGAGCAAGGCGGCTCCTGTTCTTGTCTAACCCATTATGATGTCAAACAGCCAGCCAATCACAGTATTGCCTTAACAAAAATGGCAGCGGCATAACAGTGATGCACAGGCAATGCCAGAATGCTTATTCGCTGTGTAACAGGTGCTAAAAATTGAGGCGGGATCAAAGTTTTTTGTAGAGCACGACCCTTTACTTGCCAAGTAATGAGTACATGCAAGCATGATGATACTCCAGTGATAACCGAGTACTACCAACCACGTTCGCTCATTCCTACTAAATTGCACTAATCTGTAACTAAATAAAAAACAAAACAAATGCACACTATTAAAAAGAACAACATTATCCCATACAGTGACCATATAGTGGACGGTGGAAGTTAACTGTCCTGCCAACTATATAAGACATTACAGTACATTTTTATAAAGTACAGTGATTTAAGTGATTGACATTCTTTCTGATTGAGGTTGGTAACTTTTATCATCTGTTTCTTCTTGCTCAGACTGACATCATGACTCGTCTGGAAAGTTTATAAGAAAGACACATTTGACTTTTCAAATTTACTGCACAATCAACACTTATTTCCAACTTACACAAACTCTCTATCCCACCTGATTCTGCATCATGAAAAAATATGAGTGGTACCATGTGACCGCTGAGCACAGGAAGAGCTGCCTGCAGACGCCAGCAGCCGGAACGAGATGCAGTGCCAGCACCCAGGGAGCGTAGGTAAGTATAATGTTTTTTGTTTATTTTTCAATAGGAAACATGCACACAGGGATAGGGGATAAGGAGGCATGCATACAGTTCTTAAAAATTAAGTTCCGATCAAAAAATAACAACATTTTATCTTCTGAAAAGGGCCCTCTGGCGTTATTCTGTGTGTGAACTTTATCTGTCCACCATTCCAGTGGCCGATCAGCTTGCCGTGCATGTGCAGTTCCTGTCATCATAAAAAAAGAGTTTTTCCTCCTCCCCACTTCCAGAGTGTGCAATGTATGTGAGAAGCTCCCCGCTTTCAAATAATGCCGGGTAGGGTGTGCCGTGATGGCAAACACACTTCCCGCACTCACACAGGTCTGACAGTTGGGTAAGATTGTTCTGCTTCACCTGCACTGTCATAGCTGTGTGAGCATGATTGCAGACAGATGCTCCCCGTGCTAACCCAGGCCTGACAGCGCTCACAGGTGGAGCAGATTGATCTAACCAAGCTGACAGAGCTGTGTGAGCACTGAGAGCATCTGTCTGCAATCATTGCGCACACTACCCAGAATTCTATATCCTGTGAGCGCTATCAGACCCGTGTGAGTGTGGAAGTGTGTTTTGCTGTTACTGCACACACTTCCCAGCATTCTGTGAGTGCGGGAAGCTTCTCACATAAATTGCGCATGCTGGAGGTGGGGAGGTGGAGGAACTCTTTTTTTATAATGACAGGAACTGCACATGCGCGGCCAGCTGATCGCCTGCTGCGATGGACGGATAAAACTAGCAACCGGAATAATGCCAGGGGGCCCATTTAAAAAATTAAAGGTTGTTTTTTTTTTTTAATTGAGCATAATTTTTAATAACTGTAAATAGCAAAAACATTTATTTGCAAATTTTCTGCTTAATTAATTGTATCCTATATGGAGGCACAACCCCTTTAAATGGGACATTTCAGCTCTTCTCACTCCCGCATTGGGCTGCCAGATTTCGGACACAATCAGCTGTTATAATGCCCATCACACATCGAAACTAGCAGCTATCAGTAAAGTGATAGCTGGAAGTGAGTGGAGCTTGAAACCCTTTCAAATACCTGTGGCAGTAAGATTCATTAATGACACAGCGTCATCATGATGTGTTATTCAGTAGGGCAACCTGTTATAAGTCACTAGAGCTGCAAAAATAAGCCAAAACAAAATGCATTTTCTGTAAAGTATAATCTAATATAGACAATGAAGGATGTTGTAAGTGTGACCACTGCTTGGTCATTGTCCATGGGCGACATCTCTGTATTAGGCTACTTCCTTTCTTACTGTACCTCTATTGATCTTCAGCAACTGTAGCTTATAGCAAGGAGCCAGGATTTTTCAATACTAAAAAAACATACATTTTACATTGAGGACAATGCATAAAGTGGTGAGCAATTCATCATTTTTTAATTCAAAATGCTTCAAAGATGAGAAAAATGTACATGCTGCAATATGGATGTACCTAGCCCATTCTGTCATTGAAAAGCAGAGAATAAGGTATTTAAAAATAACAGAAAAGCAGTAAAACTGCAGCTGTATCCTGGATTGATTTACAATTCACGCTTTAAATCAAGCATCATGTTTTCTTGTATACCTGTAATCCTAGCGACAGCAAATCCTCTACATTACCCTTGCCATTGTTATAGATTCACAGAACACTCAGACACATTCGGGGCCGGTAAATATTCCCTTCAAAACTGCAAGAGATGTATAAATTGCCACTACAAACCCAAAAAAAAGCAGTTTAACTCAATTTAGGAACTAAGTCAATGTTTTGCCAAGCCATCAAGCTTCTGCTTCATGAAAATCCCAGAGGCACTTGAATATCTGAGGTGGAAAAAAAAGGTTAAACTGTATATGAAGCTCAGAGAGGAGCTGAAAGGACGTGATGCCCAATTAAACCGTCAGCGCTGCTCTCTCTCATAAACACTTGCTGCGTTATTCCCTCTGGAACACATTTCGAGGCAGTTAAAGAGAGAACCCAGCGAGTAGTTTTTTTTCAATAGAGCGATGTTATTGAGTCTCAAGTCCAGCCTGGTTCTTGTGGACGAGGAGTTGCATACTCCTTCTCTATTAATCATCGTCTGCCTTCTAACACCTGGGACTGACTTCAACTCCCACTGTTACTATATTGACAATATTCCCTGTTGATTTCCTCATTTTCTCAGTCCAGACCAGAATGACCTCTTTAAAATTCTTTATAAACGTCAGTAATTGCCACATCAAACTTCAATTCATTACTTTCCCATGGCTCATGTATTTTGATGATATGAAAGTTGACTGCATTTACATGCAAATTGAAGTTTTATATTAATAAGGGCCAGTAAAGGAAGATTGCATGGTAATACTCCATTATGATTTTTAAATACATTTGCCCATGTCTCAACTTGGCATTAGCATGGTCAGACCATGAGGAAATCATGTTGGCCTGATTGCAATTTTGTTTTCCAAATGAAAGTACAATTTCATCAGGTTTCTCTGTCATTTCTAATAATGACTTAAGTTTGCTTGCTAAATTGAAGAATTTCACCAGGTTGGCAAATGCTATGTGAAACAGGTGAGCAGACAGCTGCTCCGATGTGAAGTACCTCATTGTGAACTCTGGTTCTAACAGTCCCGAAAGGTTAGTTTGCCTTAACAAAGCAAAATGCCTTCATGCAACGAGGGTTGATTACATTTAGTATATTAAGAAATGTCAGGGTTTCAGAACACAAAATAAAGCATGAATAATTCAGTTTGAAATATAGGCTTTGCCTTTTCAGACGGTTTTCCATTAAAGGGGGAGAAGAGCATACATGCATATGGAATGCATACCTACAAATCTGATCTATTGCATACATGATGCTACCTTTCATTCCCTGCAGAAGTGACCTAGACTGAAATAAAAAATCCATTATTTTATCATAATTTTATGATTAACAGTATGGCCAAAACACATTTCCAGTTATTTTAATCTTATATTTGAGAGTTTAATGTAAGCAGTGATACAAGTAGTAGCGTATTGTTCTCCCTTTTAGTAGAGACAAGAATTGCAGTGGTGCGTAACCTTGTAATTCACTGAGTGTCTTTCTACATACAACCTGTCAAGTCATACTAGGCCTATTCCTATACTATAAAGGTCTCTGGTAGAAGCCTAAGGCTTTCCATACACCTTGTATGACTGTCAGCCGAACGAAGTTTCAGCCGATCATTTGGCCAATAACTTTCGTATCTGTCTCTCCAATGCACAGGAGCACTTGATCTGCTACACTCCTGCATTCTTTATGAGAGAGCCACTGCCAGACATGTCTGGCGGTGGTTTATCTCAGGGAGAGCATAAGGATCAGCAATCCAAATCCAGCATGGCAGATCTTCCCCGAAAATCATTTTTCTGGGACTTTCATACTTATTAGACTACAAGACAAACACAGTGATATTTCCGGGTTCAGCTAACATTATTCTAATGTGTATGAGGTACTTAAGTTGCACTTGGCAGATGATGTGGCCTACTTTATAGATGGTCTGCACTGACTGCTGCAATAATGGAATGGATGACAGCTCAAAAAATAGCATAGAAATGAGTTTAATCTGTTTAGCAGGTCACATTTTGGTTAAGTCTTTAGACTTTCTGTTGAAATGATTATTGCCTAACATAACATATATGTATTAGCGTCTAATGCATAACTTATGTAGTCCAAGAAGAGCTGAATTTTAGATTTTTTCATTGGCTTCCTCAGTATATTATATATCATATATTAGACATTTAGGTCAACTAAAGGCATTATGTACTGACCCCAAAACTCATTCCATTCCAAAACCTTGCACTTTGCAATTTACCCGTTATCTATCACTTTCCCTGACAATTTTGAATCCTTCTTCCATCTATAATGGCATTATCCAGTCCTTAAACTTCTGTACACTAGACTACATAATTTCCATAAGTCCAAGTCTATGCATTCATGTGTTTAAAAAATGTTCATCATTTTTAGTTTGTCCAATGATATTTTCATATATATCCACAAGTCAATGCCCTGACATTTATCACTTAATAAGATTATGTATAGAATCATGTATAACATGAGCAAATCAACCAGATTGACCTCCTTTATAATATTGCTATTAAATACAGGTATAATGAACTGTAATGTTGTTACAATATAGTGAGCCTGGAAAATAAATGTGGCACTGATAGGAAGCAGATTGTGCTCATCATTTTGGTTCAGGAGTAAAACTTCAGCACAATTCTTAAGGTTCACTGGCTTAGGTAAGTGTTGTAGATTGCTAACTTGAAGAATGTTATGAGACATCTAAGAGTAGTGTGTAATGGCTCCACTAATAAAGACAGAGGGACCACCAAACACATTGCCCGAAGATTGAAATAACAATTTTCCTTTCTGTTGGCTAAGAATTGGATAATATATCCCCTTGTCACATCTTAGAGAGAGCCAAAGTTCTTAAACCCCTGGAACTTTTAAGACTAAGATAATTTTGAAATAAAACAACTATATACAAGGGTGTAACGGCAGATACATAGTTCAGCATGGTAGACAGAACATATAGAAAAAAAGACAGAGTAGCACTTTTGATTTTGCTTTATAAAAAAGCTTCAGAATGGACAAGCTTTAAAACTTTGGCACTTTGGCCTCCAAAACAAATTTCTTCACGTAAATAATAAATATACAGTACTTGTTGCCATTTATGAATATCACTATGAGATGTGAATTTATTTACCCATTTGGTAAATTTGCTAATACTCAAGCTATCAGAATATAATGGACAAATTGAAAAATATATACGGTAACTGCATGATGATCGAAAAAGGCATCAGAGAAGGCCACAGGTAGAACGATGTTCACAGGACTCTGCACTGGCAGCCATTCACTACCAACATGGCTGCTGGACCAGGGTCTTGCTAATATTTTAACACAAGCCTAGTATCTGCAGAATTATTGATCTTCAACTGCAGGGGAAATTAAAACTGCTTTAAAAGGGGATATCCAGGAATAGAAAAACATGGTTACTTTCTTCCAAGCCAAGCACCACACCTATCCACTGATCATGTGAGGCATTGCAATTAAACATCATTCATGTCAGTTGAGCTGAGTTTCAATACCAGGCAACCCATGGAGTGCCATGGTTCAAATTCTAGTAGAGACTTATGTTTTTCTATTCCTAGACAACCCTTTTAACATTAGAGTCTCCATCCTCAATTCCATCAGATTAAATGGGAGGACTAGTGTTGCATGTGAAAATGGCAAGCAGCATGATGAAAGCCGAGGACCAGTGTTGTAGGGCAAATCTGGCACTGCACAATCACTTTCATTTTGAGTGGAAGCCATGACTCAGATATTGCCAGACATGTTAAGCAATATGGTAAAAAATGGCCATTAACCCCTTTCTAACATGTGACGTACTATCCCGTCGTGGTGGTATGGGCCCGTATGACCACCGATGGGATAGTACGTCGTATACGATCAGCCGTGCTCATGGGGGGAGCATGGCTAATCGCGCCCGGGTGTCAGCTGACTATCACAGCTGACATCCGGCACTATGTGCCAGGAGCGGCCACGGACCGCTCCTGGCACATTACCCCGGAACACTGCGATGAAACCTGATCGGAGCGTTCCGGCAGAATAGGGAAGCATCATGCAGGGAGGGGGCTCCCTGGGTGCTTCCCTGAGACTCTTGGAGCAACATTATGTTACTATTTATTAGGTTCTGTAGAAGGACGTAAATCTGGGGATTTATTATGATGGAATATAGGCTGAACTGGATGGACAAATGTCTTTTTTCGGCCTTACTAACTATGGTACTATGTTACTATGTAACGTGATGTGATTGTGTTGCTCCGAGGGTCTCCTACCTCTCCCTGCAGGCCCCGGATCCAAAATGGCTGCGGGGTTGCTTCTGGGTCCTGCAGGGAGGTGGCTGACAAGCACCTGCTCAGAGCAGGCGCTGGTAAGCAAGGAGCACTGCCTGTCAGATCGCTGATCAGACACAGTGCTCTGCAAAGTGTCAGATCAGCGATCTGACACTATAGTATGATGTCCCCCCTGGGACAATGTAAAAAAGTTAAAAAAAAAGAATATTTACACTTGTAAAAAAAAATATATATAAAAAAATTTCCTAAATAAAGAAAAAAAATATTGTTCCAATAAATACATTTCTTTATTGAAATAAAAAAAAAACAGTAAAAGTATACATATTTAGTATTGCCGCATCCGTAATGACCCGACCTATAAAATGGTCCCACTAGTTAACCCCTTCAGTGAACACCGTCACAAAAATAAAACGATGTTAGGACTGGCGGAACGCACCAAGACAGATGGTATAGATGCGTTTGCAGTCCGGGGTCCACCGTGCAGGGGAAAACCTGCTGCTAGCAATTAGCAGACTATATGGCGGTACACTAGAGTATACACGCGTGGGTTAACCTCACCCAGCGTGAAAGAAGCAATCCTGTTAAGGCACAGGACCGCGCCGAAAGCGCGAGCAAGTAGTCAGCGAACTCAACCCCAACTGGGATTGAAGTCCGATTAGACCCTTGCTGGCACAACACCGCAACTGGGTGTGAAATGAAACAGAAGAGCATGCAGTGCCGCACTGACGAACGCCACTAACCACCCAGGCTTGGGTAAGGAAAGCACAGAGGAAGTGCACGGCGCCGTACTGGCGGTCACAGCAACTGGACGCTATAATGTGTGACTAGTGCTGTAGGATAAGTCGGGCGCTAGGTAGCAGCCATACACCTTCCGCGAACAGTCATACTATAGGGTAGGGGTATCCAAGGACGACTTGCACTCACAACATACACACATTAGCAATTGTTTGACAATACTAGCGCATGGCCGTGCGGTCATGCGCAGTTTATATAGCAGCAGCACAGGAAGTGGCCACAGCACTTTTGCCCTTCTAGGACCTGCCAAGAGGACCAATGGAATGTGCTGCAGAGCCTGAGCACATGACCCTCGATCTCCAACGGGAGACCTTACGCTGGGCATGCTCAGTACGTGCAGACAAGGACTTAGTCCCAGAGAAGTCCGCTCGCTGCTGACCAGCATAGACTTTAATAGCAGAGACTGGAGAAGCAGCAGTAACTCTCAGAACAGAGTGAGAATGAGCAAGACGCTGGGACCGACGCCCTTGCTGAGCAGACTCCACTGCGGCTGGACAAGAATGGGAGACCGCAGCGGAGGTGGCCCGAGATTCCCCCTGTGCAGAAGCGGGAACTTGACCCCTAACATTACCCCCCCTCCTTGGGCCTCGCTACGTTCGAAGGCAGCAATGAGCTGCGGAGCCCGAATGTGCTCAGCAGGCTCCCAGGACCTATCCCCAGGGCCGTAACCCTTCCAGTCCACGAAAAAAAATGTTTTTGCCACGTACCACCTTGCACCCCAAGATAGCGTTCACCTCGAAATTGTCCGTAGACGAACCCGATGTCCCAGCAGTTGACTCAGAAAACCGAGACATGTATACGGGCTTAAGGAGGGACACATGAAAGGTGTCGGTGATACCAAGGCGTGGAGGAAGGGCCAGACGGTAGACCACAGGATTAACCTGTTCGAGGACCTTGAAGGGACCCAAGTAGCGAGGAGCAAATTTAGTCGACTCAACTTGCAGCCTGATGTTACGGGCGGAGAGCCACACCAAGTCGCCAGGAGCAAAGGACGGGGCGGGGCGCCGATGAGCATCGGCGGAGGACCTCATTCTCTCCTTAGAGGCCCGAATGGCATCCTGAGTGCGGTCCCAAGTATCCCGTGCCTCCACAGCCTAGTCTGCCACCCTGGAGTCTGCGGAAGACACGGGCATAGGCACAGGTACCCGTGGATGCTGACCATAGTTGAGGAGGAATGGGGTTTGTCCAGTGGAGTCGGCTACGGCGTTGTTCAGCGCAAACTCTGCCCATGATAGCAAGGATGCCCAGTCATCCTGCCTGGCTGAAACAAAATGTCGCAGGTATGTGACCAAGGTCTGGTTGGCCCTCTCTATCAACCCATTCGTCTCGGGATAATAAGCGGAAGAGAGATTCAACTCAATACTGAGAAGACGACACAGCTCTCTCCAGAACCGAGACGCAAACTGGGGACCCCGGTCACTGACAATTTTGTCAGGCATACCATGTAGGCGGAAGGTGTGCTTAATGAACAACGCAGCCAAGGCCCGTGCAGAAGGTAACCGTGGTAGCGGCACCAAATGCACCATTTTCGAGAAATGATCGGTGATGACCCAAATGATTGTACAGCCGCGAGACTTGGGCAAACCCACGACAAAGTCCATCCCGACCATCTCCCAGGGCCTATCTGCCACCGGCAAGGGATAGAGCAACCCAGCTGGCCTTTGACGCGGAGATTTATTTTTGGCGCAGGAGAGGAGACACACGCCAGAATATAATCCCTGACATCCCGGACCATATGCGGCCACCAGTACGTCCTCGCCAGTAGCTCAGATGTCCTCTTTGTCCCAAAGTGTCCACCCACTCTGGACGAATGAGCCCAACAGAGAACCTCCGGTCGCAAATTAATGGGCACAAAAGTCTTGCCCAGAGGCACAGACTCAAGCGAAACCGGTGCTTCGGTTCTCAGGCTCTCAGAGGGAACAATAAGCCGAGGCTCCTCTTCCTCCTCTTCAGTTGACATAAGGGAGCGAGAGAGAGCATCAGCACGAATATTCTTCTCCCCGGCGAGAAAATGAAGAGAAAAGTGGAACCGGGAAAAGAACAAGGACCATCTGGCTTGGCGAGAATTTAGCCGCTGGGCTGTCTGTAAGTAGACCAAATTTTTGTGGTCAGTGTAAACCTGGAAGGGAAACCGCGCACCTTCCAGAAGAAGTCTCCACTCTGAAAAGGCCAACTTCATTGCTAGCAGCTCCCTATCCCCGATGGGGTAGTTTCTCTCCGCTGGTGAGAAAGTCTTAGAGAAGAAGAAGCATGGATGCTTCCGACCTTGAGCATCCTTCTGGTAGAGGACTGCTCCAGCACCAACGGACGAGGCATCCACCTCCATTAGGAATGGCTTATCCACATCGGGACGATGTAAGATGGGAGCGCTAGCAAAGTGGGACTTAATAGAAGTGAAGGCCTTGGAGACCTCTTCCGACCACAATTTAGGATTCGCTCCCTTCTTGGTGAGGGCTACCAAGGGAGCTACCAGAGTTGAGAAGTGGGGAATGAACCGGCGGTAATAGTTAATGAACCCCATAAAGCGCTGCACCGCTTTAAGAGAATGGGGCTCTTGCCAGTCCATCACAGCCTGTAGTTTGGCAGGATCCATAGCCAATCCCTGGGCGGAGATGATATAGCCCAGGAACGGCAAAGACTCCTGCTCAAACATACACTTCTCCAACTTAGCGTAAAGAGAGTTTGCCCGTAGGAGGTCGAAGACTCTGCCAACATCTCTCCGGTGGGAGTCAATATCTGGAGAAAAGATGAGAATATCATCCAGATAGACTACAACTGAGGTGGAAAGCATATCCCGGAAGATGTCGTTGACAAAGTCTTGAAAAACGGCTGGGGCATTACAGAGCCCGAAGGGCATCACCAGATACTCATAGTGCCCATCTCTGGTGTTAAACGCCGTTTTCCATTCGTCCCCCTCACGGATGCGAATCAGGTTGTAAGCACCCCGCAGATCTAATTTAGTAAATACCCTTGCTCCCCGAAGCCTATCGAAGAGCTCAGATATCAAGGGCAAAGGATACTTGTTCTTAACGGTGATAGCGTTAAGACCCCTGTAGTCTAAGCATGGACGTAGCTCCCCATTCTTCTTCTGCACGAAGAAGAACCCTGCCCCAGCAGGTAACACTGACTTCCTGATAAACCCTCTTGCCAGATTCTCTTGACTGTACTGAGACATGGCCTCCGTCTCCGGGAGAGATAATCGATAAACTCGACCCCGGGGAGGCTCCGCACCAGGCAAGAGATCGATAGGACAGTCATAGGGGCGATGGGGCGGAAGGGTCTCCGCCGCCTTCTTGGAGAACACGTCTGCGTAAGACCAATATTGCTTGGGGAGAGAGGATAGATCTGCGGGTACCTCAGTAGTAGCAACCTGAACGCACTCTCGGTGACACCTACCCCCACATGATTCACCCCATCCCAGAATTCTGCCTGAGGACCACTCGATGTGAGGAGAGTGGTACCGTAGCCAAGGTATCCCCAACAGGACCTCATCAATACCCTCAGGAATGACGAGCAGAGAAATAATCTCCTGATGGGATGGTGACAGGGACAGAGTATCAGGGATGGTCTGATGTGTTATCTGTGCGGGGAGTGTCGACCCATTCACCACTCGTACCGTTACTGGTTGAGATAGCATAACCAGGGGTATTGCGTGACGTTGGGCGAAGGCAGAAGACATAAAATTGCCCTCCGCCCCAGAATCCACGCAGAGGTCTACCGAGTGGGAGGATGAGCCAAAGGTAATTGTCCCCTTAAAGGACAATTTGGAGGCAAACGTCGCAGTGTCTAGTGCACCTCCACCTACTACCACTAGACGCTGATGTTTCCTCGACCGCTGATGACATCTGGTGGCAAGATGTCCTGACTGTTGGCAAACATGGCAAACATGGCAACCCTGGAGTGCACGAGCGGTCTGGGACTTAGATCCCGCTCGTGACACCACCTTAGGTTCCTGGAACTCAGGAGCCTGGACTGGAGATTCCAAAGGTTTGGCGAAGGTGGGAGCCAGCCGAAACCTCTGCCTACACTGGGCTCGTTCTAACCTCCGCTCGTGAAAACGGAGGTCAATGCGAGTAGATACTGCTATTAACTCCTCCAGTGTGGCGGGAATCTCCCTAGTGGCCAGAGCATCCTTAACGTGGTCAGCCAGCCCCCTCCAAAATATAGGGATAAGGGCTTTATCCGACCACTCCAGCTCAGATGCTAGAGTGCGGAAGTGGACGGCAAAAAGGCTGACCAAGGACGAGCCCTGAGTCAGTGCCAACAGTTGGAGCGCCGTGTCATGGGTGACACGAGGTCCTAGAAAGACCTGTTTCAGAGTGCTCAGGAATAACGGAGCACTCTGCACCACATGATCGCCACGCTCCCACAGCGGCGTAGCCCACTGCAACGCCCTGTCCAACAATAAGGAAATTATAAAGCCCACCTTAGCCCGCTCTGTAGGGAAACGAGAGGCCAGAAGCTCGAGATGTATTGAGCACTGACTCACGAAACCCCTACAGGACTTACTGTAACCAGAAAATTTATCTGGTAGCGGGAGGCGAGATAGCGTCGGTACAGGAGCGGCAGTGGACAAGGTAGCTGCAGCCACACTTGCAGCCTGAACAGCGAAAGCAGTAACATCCACAGCTGAGGTTGAACGCTCAAGAGCCACCAACCTTCCCTCCAGCTGCTGGATGTACCGCTGTAAACGCTGGTCGTCCGCCATTTACTAGCCAGACCCTGGCGCTAGTATTCTGTTAGGACTGGCGGAACGCACCAAGACAGATGGTATAGATGCGTTCGCAGTCCGGGGTCCACCGTGCAGGTGAAAACCTGCTGCTAGCAATTAGCAGACTATATGGCGGTACACTAGAGTATACACGCGTGGGTTAACCTCACCCAGCGTGAAAGAAGCAATCCTGTTAAGGCACAGGACCGCGGTACCGCACCTAAAGCGCGAGCAAGTAGTCAGCGAACTCAACCCCAACTAGGATTGGAGTCCGATTAGACCCTTGCTGGCACAACACCGCAACTGGGTGTGTAAGGAAACTGAAGAGGAATATTAAGGCACAAGAGTGCATGCAGTGCCGCACTGACGAACGCCACTAACCACCCAGGCTTGGGTAAGGAAAGCACAGAGGAAGTGCACGGCGCCGTACTGGCGGTCACAGCAACTGGACGCTATAATGTGTGACTAGTGCTGTAGGATAAGTCGGGCGCTAGGTAGCAGCCATACACCTTCCGCGAACAGTCATACTATAGGGTAGGGGTATCCAAGGACGACTTGCACTCACAACATACACACATTAGCAATTGTTTGACAATACTAGCGCATGGCCGTGCGGTCATGCGCAGTTTATATAGCAGCAGCACAGGAAGTGGCCACAGCACTTTTGCCTTTCTAGGACCTGCCAAGAGGACCAATGGAATGTGCTGCAGAGCCTGAGCACATGACCCTCGATCTCCAACGGGAGACCTTACGCTGGGCATGCTCAGTACGTGCAGACAAGGACTTAGTCCCAGAGAAGTCCGCTCGCTGCTGACCAGCACAGACTTTAATAGCAGAGACTGGAGAAGCAGCAGTAACTCTCAGAACAGAGTGAGAATGAGCAAGACGCTGGGACCGACGCCCTTGCTGAGCAGACTCCGCTGCGGCTGGACAAGAATGGGAGACCGCAGCGGAGGTGGCCCGAGATTCCACCTGTGCAGAAGCGGGAACTCGACCCCTAACAAACGAGGCAAAAAACAACGCTTTATTATCCTACAGCCGAACAAAAAGTGGAATAACACGCGATCAAAAAAAATAATATACATATCCATGGTACTGCTGAAAACGTCATCTTGTCCCACAAAAAATGAGACAACATACAGCATCATCAGCTAAAAAATAAAGAAATTATAGTCCTCAGAATAAAGCAATGCAAAAATAATTATTTTTTATATAAAATACTTTTTATTGTATAAAAGCACAAAAACGTAAAAAAAGATATAAATGAGTTATCACTGTAATCGTACTGACCTGAAGAATAAAACTGCTTTATCAATTTTACCAAATGCGGAACGGTATAAACGCCCCCCTAAAACAAAATTCATGAATAGCTGGTTTTTGGTCATTCTGCCTCACAAAAATCGGAATAAAAAGCGATCAAAAAAGTCACATGCCCAAAAATGGTTTCAATAAAAACGTCAACTCGTCCCACAAAAAACAAGACCTCATATGAGTC
This sequence comes from Ranitomeya imitator, assembly GCF_032444005.1. Lineage (NCBI taxonomy): Eukaryota > Metazoa > Chordata > Amphibia > Anura > Dendrobatidae > Ranitomeya > Ranitomeya imitator. The sequence goes on along the minus strand of NC_091287.1, from coordinate 235,249,450 downwards.
TGTGGACCAAAATATGGAAAAATTATAGCTCTCAAAATGTGGAGACGCAAAAACTATTTTTTGCAATAAAAAGCGTCTTTTAGTGTGTGACAGCTGCCAATCATAAAAATCCGTTAAAATACCCACTATAAATTGTAAATCAAACCCCCCTTCATCACCCCCTTAGTTAGAGAAAAATAATAAAATTTAAAAAATGTATTTCCATTTACCCATTAGGGTTAGGGCTGGGGCTAAATTTAGGGTTAGGGTTGGGGCTAGGGTTAGGGTTGGGGCTAGGGTAAGGTTTAGGGTTGGGGTTAGGGTTGGGGTTAGGGCTTGGGCTAGAGTTAGGGTTGGGGCTAGGGTTAGGGCTAGGGTTAGGGTTAGGGCTAGGGTTAGGGTGAGGGCTACAGTTAGGGTTGTGGCTAAAGTTGGGTTAGGGTTGGGGCTAAAGTTAGGGTTAGGGTTGGGGCTAAAGTTAGGGTTAGGGTTTGGGCTAAAGTTAGGATTAGGGTTTGGATTACATTTACGGTTGGGATTAGGGTTGGGATTAGGGTTAGGGGTGTGTCAGGGTTAGGGGTGTGATTAGAGTTACGTTTGGGATTAGGGTTAGGGGTGTGTTTGGATTAGGGTTTCAGTTAGAATTGGGGAGTTTCCACAGTTTAGGCACATCAGGGGCTCTCCAAACGCAACATGGCGTCCGATCTCAATTCCAGCCAATTCTGCATTGAAAAAGTAAAACAATGTTCTTTCCTTTCCGAGCTCTCCCGTGTGCCCAAACAGGGGTTTACCCCAACATATGGGGCATCAGCGTATGATAAATTGCACAACAACTTTTGGAGTCCAATTTCTCCTGTTACCCTTGGTAAAATAAAACAAATTGGAGCTAAAGTAATTTTTTTGTGAAAAAAAATTAAATGTTCATTTTTTTAAACATTCCAAAAATTCCTGTGAAACACCTGAAGGGTGAATAATCTTCTTGAATGTGGTTTTGAGCACCATGAGGGGTGCAGTTTTTAGAATGGTGTCACACTTGGGTATTTTCTATCATATAGACCCCTCACAGTGACTTCAAATGTGATGTAGTCCCTAAAAAAATGGTGTTGTAAAAATGAGAAATTGCTGGTCAAACCCTTATAACTCCCTAACAAAAAAAAATGTGGGTTCCAAAATTGTGCTGATTTAAAGTAGACATGTGGGAAACATAACTTCTTAAGTATTTTGTGTGACATATCTCTGTGATTTAAGGGCATACTGTTAGGAGTCGAGTTTCCTCTGCTGCACAGGGGGAATCTCGATCCGTGTCTGCTGCGGTCTCCCATCCAGCATCGGCCGCAGTGGGGTCTGCTCAGCGTCTCGCTGAGGTTGATTCTGTGCATAGGGTCACTACTGCCTTTTCTGGCTTTCCTATGGTACCCTGCACTGATCTGCGGCGAGCAGGCCTCTCTGGGACTAAGTCCTTATTTACACACACTGAGCATGCCCAGGGCAGGGTCTCCCATTGGAGGTCGAGGGCCACATGTTCAGTCACATGCTCAGGTGCTGCAGTACATTCCATTTGTCCTTCTGGAAGGTCCTGAAAGGGCAAAACATGCTCAGGTACTGCAGCACTTTCCATTGGTCCTTCTGGAAGGTCCTGAAAGGGCAAAAACTTCAGTAGCAGCTTCCTGTGCTGCAACTATATAAACTGCGCATGACCGCACAGCCGTGCGCTAGTATCGTCTTATGCTATATGCTTTGCGCCAATGTGGTCATGTGTTTGAATGTGTTCAGGGACCCGGCTGAAATAAGCCCCTAGAATGCTGGCATCTCCGGCGAGGAGTTTTGTATGCATGCATGACCACTCACTGCTCACATCTGGGTAGTTGGCCTGTGCCTCTGTGAAAGTCTAACAGGGCACAGAGCTTTCCTCTCGCGGTTACTCTGTGAAGCTAACAGAGTTGGTATATACCGCCATATAGAGCCGCCATTATTTAGCAGCAGGTGCTTTCCTGCACGGTGGATCCCGGGTTGCGAACGCACCAATTCCATTTAATAAATTATATATTTGGTGCGTTCCGCCAACCCTAACACATACAAATTCAAAGTTGGAAAATTGCAAAATTTTCAAAATTTTTGCCAAATTTCCGTTTTTTTATTTTTTTTCACAAATAAATGCAGGTAATATCAAATAAATTTTACCACTATCATGAAGTACAATATGTCCTGAGAAATCAGGGTCAGAATCATCAGGATCCGTTGAAGCGTTCCAGAATTATAACCTCATAAAGGGACAGTGGTCAGAATTGTAAAAATTGGCCCGGTCATTAACGTGCAAACCACCCTTGGGAGTAAAGGGGTTAAAAGTAATTAGTAAGGTATCTGTGTGCTCACTGCAATTAATCCCTTTGGGAACTAAATATTTACCTAATGAGGCTTAAAGGGGTATTCTGGGATTAGGCATAAGTTCTGCACTCACAGTGTGTGTCTGCAAGTAGGCGAATCCGTACAGTGTAAACCACAAAAGGAGGAAAAAAGAGGAAAAAGCCTCCACTATTCTAGAGAAAACACCAAAAAAACAGGCAAAGATCTTACCTGTCTAGGCCTCAAATCAAATGCACTATCATAGTGCAGCGGGCCCAAGGAAAGATGGCGACTACACAGGTGCGGTGATACCAAATGAGAAAGCCAGCCTACAATCAGTGATTGGCCGCTTGGCACACCAGTGCAAACAGATAATCTGCATGCGGCCAGGATGCGACTTTACAGAAGCCGATGAAAGAATTAGGCTGGTTTCAAATTTGCATCTTTGTGTGCAGCGTTTGATCTGCATTGATCTGTATGTGTCACGCGTACATATATTTAACATGGTGTACTAATGTACATGCATTTGCATGCGTTCGCATGCTTTTGCGTTCACATGCTTTTGCGCTTGCATGCGTCGTTTAAATCATGTAATTTTTTTACCGATACCTTCCACTGATGAAGAGCAGGAACAGTTAAGTGGAAATGATTCTTGCCAGGGTCGTCGGGCTCATGTGTCTCAGAGGAAAGAATGGGTGTAAGTATTCTTTTCATCATAGTTGTAATTCAATTTTTTTTCAATTTTACTTAAAATTCTTTTGTTTTATTTCATCTATAGGTTCCACATCGGGAAGAAGCCAAACAGGAAATTGACAATGATCAACTCATTAACCTTGTGCAAGAGCGAGTACCGTTGTGGGACACCCGTGATCGTCAGCACACCGATATTGTTGTGATTCGACATCTCTGGTAAGAAGTGGCCAGATCGCTGTTGGATGATTGGGACTGTGCCAAGCCACATGCCAGAAAGGATTTTGATAAGTATTGCAATGTGGTCTGACACGCCAGTGAGCCTGTAAATGTAGGTGGCTTGTTTTACAATTAATTTTTTCCTTTTTTTCCCCCTTCACAGTGAAGAGAATAATAGTTCGTTGGCGCTCGATGAAGGATCGCTTCAACAAGGACATGAGGCAGGAGAACCAGGTTAAAAGTGGTGCAGCTCAAAGGATAGAAAGAAAATACAAATACCACCGTCACCTTGCCTTTTTGAGGCCTGCGCTTGCTCAGCTAACGTGAGTATCTTTTATGTTGTCTTACTATTATTTAACCTTTTTTGTTTTTAATGTTTTTCTTTTATTTTTACCACAGAACCTGGTGCAGCACAACACAACCTGGATCATCCTCTGTTGAAGCGGCCTCTCATTGACCAGCCAATGAACAGACGTAGTCCCAATCATCCACTAGCGATGTAGCAACCTGTCAGGCCTCACAGGCTGAGAAACAGGCAGCCGCGAGTCCATCAGGTTTTTCCCTCTCCCAGCCCTCTGCTGCTGCTTTTGTTGGGTCTTCTCGTTGGGGCTTCTCGTCAGCAGCAGAGGACCTGGGAGAAGTCACTCATGCCCGAGTTAAGCACTTAAGTCCGGTCTTCCAGGATGGGATTAAGGTGCTTGGTGACAGACACCAGAGTGAGTTCAACCATGTTAGCACATTTATACAGGATGTCAACAAACGCCTTGACTGCCTGGAAGCCGACCTTGAGAGACCGGGCAACATTTTTTTTTTCAATAGAGTGGGAAGTGTCAGAAAACCTTACGCCCCAATTCCAGCTCAATGTCATGCAGGCCTGCCAGGCTGCTTACAGCCACGCATTGCAGCAGCAGCAGATGTTGTCCAAGGTGGGATTAGAACCCAGGACTCCAGCGCTGCAAGGCTGTAGTTCTATTCACTGAGCCATCGTGCTGCTCATACACTTTACAACTCCCACAGCACCGAATTATCCTCCACCACCACCGCCTCCAGTTCACAGATCCACCATGCAGCCAGCAGCATCCACCACGCTCCCAAGTTCAGCACCCCTGCAGCCAGCAGCATCCACCACGCTGCACAGTCTAGCACCATGGAAGAAGACTGCTACAGAGGCCACCACTCCCACTCGGCAAAGAAAACAAAGGTCAAAAAGTAAACAGATTCCCACCAGTATGAAATCCCAGAGGCAAAAAACCCTGCCAAAATTAGACCCACCACCTCCACCGTCACCTACCAATGTGTCTCTGTAGTCAAATGTGTCACTACCTTCCCTTGTGTCTGTCCCTTTCTGTTTGTCTACCCATTCCCTTGATTCCATCCATGATCCTATCCATCAACTTGTTGCCCCTTCCCCTGTAACCCCTTCCTCATCAACTACTACCAAATCCTCACAGCTCCACACCCCCAAGGTCCACCCCATCTCAGAGAGACCCGATCATAAACCCAATTATTTTTTGTTAAATAAAATGTTTAGTTTCTTTGCACAATATCTGTGTTTTCTTTGTCTCTTTAAGAGCCGCAGTGGCAAACAAACACATGTGTGTATTGTATTGTTGAGGGAACTTGTAATGGGTGTTTTATTATTTAATTCAGCAAACAGAACAGGTACATATTAACATTACAGGTACACTCTAACATTACACGTACATTTTTACATTACAGGTACATTGCAGCTTAAACCATTCCGTCTTGCCATACCACACGTCCATTATGAGAAACAAAGTATGCATCAAACTTATCCCTCATCTGGGCAATGTCCACTGTAGTCCTCAGAGGGTGATCTTGGTAATCATGCAATGTAACAGGTTCCTCAGCTTCTAAGTTGGGTCGCTCTTTTGCCAGGATGTAATTGTGCATAACAGCACACGCTTTCACAACCTCATCATTTGTCTCAATTTTTAGATTTATGGCTGTTCCCAAAATGCGCCATTTAGATACCAGCAAGCCAAAGGCACACTCCACAGTTCTTCGTGCCCTTGTCATTCAGTAAATCTATTTTCTGATTCAAGTCCCTACTTGAGTAAGGTTTTAGGAGGTTGGCACACATTTGAAAAGCCTCATCCCCAACCACAAACAAACGGCATTGGTGAGCCTTCAGTGTTGGGAAGAGGTCATGGCTGTGGTAAATTGAAATTATGATACAAACGTTAGCCCATGTCAGAGTTTTTGAGTGTCTGAGAGTCATTTCCTCATCCAAATGAGCCAACATCCATGGCGACAAATTGTCAGTCAGCATCTGCAATCGCCATGAGAGCAATCGAAAAATATTTTTTTTAATTAAAATACTCTGTTCCACTTCCAGCAGGTTTCATAACCCAAATGTGTTTGCCCATCCACAGCCCACACAGTTAGGAAAATTGCAAATGTCCTTGAATTTTTCTTCATTTTTAAGCCAGAGTACAATTGTGGGTTGGGGGAGGAATTGTTGATGCAGAACATAACATAAAGCCCTGCAGATTTCTCCAGCAATCCCAGAAAGGTGGACACTCCAATCCAGAACTGGAAATGGAGAGATGATAAGGTCTGTCCGGTAGCCAGGAATCTGCCGAACAGAAAATGGCAAAAAAAATTAATACATGGGTTTCCTAAGAATAATACTATGAATATGTGTTTGTTTTCCACAATTATGTACCTCAGGGTCACCAACAGATGTTCTTCAGCAGGAATTGCTCTATGGAGTTGTGTGTCATGCCTGGTGATGGATCCTCGGACATGTTGCAGCTAGTCATCGAAGCTCCATTCAGACATCCTTGTGTAGTCAAAAATCCTCTGACGGTTTGCACGCAGCTCGGTGTATGAGTGGTAGGCTCCACAGCTCTCTTGGAGCTTAAGGATGGGGTGTTGCCAGTAGCGACGACGATGTCTTCTCAGTCTTTATCTTCTTCTTTCTTCTTGACAAGCAAAAGTGAAAGCAACAGCCAATTTCAATTGTAAATCCAGATTATCATAGAAGCTCTCCATGTCAAGATCCATCTTTCAGCTGGATACAGCAGCCAAAGATGAGGATTTCCTCAGTGCAGTGTATATAGAAATCCCATGAGACATGCCCATTGGGTGTCTGATGTGAAGGAAAAGCTACTGGAAAACATTGGAAATATTGAACGCATGCACATAAACAACGCAAACGCATGCAAAAATGCATGCAAACGCAGCATTTCCTTTGCCATCATGTGTAAGATGATGCAGATAAAAAACGCTGTGTATGAATGCGTTTGCATGTGATTTTCTATGCATTTGCGCTTGCGGATGAAATGCTGCGGACTAAAACGCTAATGTAAACCTAGCCTAACTGACTATTCTTTTATCTATCTCTCTAAAATATAAAGACATACATATATGTGTATATATATGTGTGTGTGTTTTGAAGAATATTTTGTTTGAAAACGATGTGTAAATGAGACACAGAATTGCTGTATGTAAAAGCTCATGTTAAAATCGCATTGCAATTAGATAGAAATCACACTGCATTCTGATGTAAATTGGATGCTAGGTGGGAAAAATCGGATTGTACTTGCATAAAAAATGCATGACACTTGCATTACACTCTCCTGCATCAAAATTGGAATGATTTTAAAATCGCTAATGTGTCTCCAGCCTATGAGCTCATACCTATATGGAAGAAAAAAAAAGGGTCTGATATCCAGACCGAAAAAAACGAACGAGTGCTATGCGAGTGTCATGCGAGTACAATGCGATTTTCGCACCTAGCATTTACATCTGAGTGCATTGCGATTGCTATCCGATTGCAAGGATCTTTTACATACAGAAGTTCTCTATGTCATTTACACATCATTTTCAAAGAAAATATTTGTCAAAACACACACACATGTATAGATAGATAGATAGATAGATAGATAGATATGTGGCACCCCTAGGGGTATTTGCCACAAAAATAGTTACTGACACTAAACACAAATATTAAGATAGCAAAACTGCACTACCACCTCCGGCCAGAAGGGGGAGCTCCAGAGACTCCCCTTAATCCATTCTGGTCTGAGAGAAGAAATGGCAGTTGGGCTAAGGAGCTGATAGTGAGAGGTCATACAGCTGAATTTCTAACAGCCCTATGACGGTTTCCAGGCCCAAATCACCAGCCTGAGGAGAAGAGGGACAGAGAAAAGGGACATTGTGAGAACCGGGTAGCATTAATCACTACCCAGAACAGGCGCAAAGACGGATACCGGATCCGTGGCTGTATTCATTATATATAATACAGCAACCGGAAAAACGTGAGGTGATATCAGCTTCACTAGGGCCGGACGCAGCAACAGACACAGAGTTCAGCGGTACTCCCGGAGGGGGTAAGCCGATAAAAGGACTCGGGTTGCCCGTCGAACCAGGACCCGGAGGGGACAGATTGGGCCGGCAGCCAGTTCACATACAGCAGCAGGGCCACACAGAAATTGCGCACAATAAGAGGCGAAGACCCCGGCAGGGTCAAAGTAACTCAGAGTTCCCATACAGACGCCGGTGACAGGACTGGTTGTAAATCCTTTTATGTTAAAGTAAACTGGTTAAACGTTTCAGTGCCTCAGTCTTTCATTTGGACAATAGCCATCTATCCAGGATTGGGATCATCACCGCTGGGAGAACCTGCTGCTGATCAAGTAAGTGCCTGTCCCCTCACGATACCCCTTACACTGTGCATTGCCTGAGGCCACAGCACCGGGTCAAGCCACCTGTGACATTCCCCTCAAGAGACAGACCCCATTGGTCCGGTGCTGGGTACCCCGGTCTCTCGGGCGTCACAATTGGCGTCACGAACAGGATAGAGCCAGCCCATATACCGGGTATTGTGTGCCGTGATTGGAGCCCAAAACTGTGAAAACTTGGATGAAAAATCTTGAAAATTGACTTTATTAAAGAAAAATCCATTCCCCATTGAAAACTATTGAAAGTGACTTTTCCCCATTGGTTATAATGGAGTAAAGATGGCCGCCATCCCCTGAGGTAATCACCTCATAACCGTTAGGCACGAGACTGTTAATTGAGCTACGCCATCACCTGAGCCCCAGTCTAACTGAAAAACTTCAGAATCCGCCATTACAGAGCGCGCGGCCGTCAGGAGCAGCAGGGGGCGTGTCATTGTGGGCGGCACCAAGCTGAGCGCTCTGACATCAGAGCAAGGGGAAAATCGATCCTGCTGCACAGCGGAACGAATCTACACTATCCCAACGGAAGCGGAGGACCAGACGGGTCCGGATTAACTAAGGGGGCACAGTATGTCGCAGCACGGAGACGCCGCAGCATCCGGCGACGCTAATGCAGCTGAAAGACAGAGTGTCGATAGAGAGTCCGGTAGCGCAGCGGTGCAAGGAGTGGCGCCCATCATACCGGTGCTGATGCCATATACCCTGGGTCGCCCATGGCTTCCAGTGTATGAAGGTGAGCCTAATACCCTTGACGATTTCAGAGAAAAGATGCTGGCTCATTTTGACATGTTCCCCGTGGGTGAAGTTCAGCGTGTTAGTCTCCTGATGATGCAGTTAAGTAGCCATGCTAAGCGAGAAGTCACAGCATGGGCAGCTGATCTAAAAGGCACTGTTGAACGCATATTTGCTGGATTAAAAGCTACATTTGAAACCACTGCCAGCAGCAAAGCTAAAGTACGATTCTTTAATTGCAAACAAAAAGTTAATGAGGGCGTGAGAGACTTTGCCTTAAACCTGCAGGAAGCCCTTAAATCACTTACACTGGCTGAACCCATTTTTAACACCGGAGCGGATAAACTGCTAAGAGATCAATTTATTGAGGGACTCTACACCCCTTCTCACCGGGGGCATGTGCGCATGCTTGTTTTTAAGAACCCTGAATTGACATTTGCTCAATTAAAGGAGAGCGTTATACGTCTCCAGCTGGCAGAGGCACCTCGGGATCAGGAGCCTGCGCAACTCATGGCAGAGGCTCCTCAACAACATGGAGTACCAGTGACATCAGCTATGTCCGGGGCCATTGCTAAGCCCCTGGGGCCCAGTACTAATGAGGCTTTTCAACAAAAGCTTGACTCTTTAACTGATGTTGTTGCTTCAATGGCTAAAACCATGCAGGAGATGAGAGGACCCAAGATGGAGTTGGCAAACCGTAGAGAGGATGTTCCATGGATGAGACCCCGGAAATACCCGACATGGAGAGGACGACCCCGCGACCGCTACCAACCGGATGGACAGCCCATTTGCCGCCGTTGCCAGCAGCCAGGCCACTTTGCACGAGATTGTGATTTAAACGGGAATCCCCTGGGAATGCGGGCCGCTTCGCAGGAATGAACTTTCAAGGCCCAACACCCTGGCACGACAGGTACATCGGAGGACGACCCATTATCCCTATCGTGCTGGACGGAATGCCCCTCTACGCTTTGCTGGACACAGGCTCCCAGATTTCATCTATACCGTATATCCTTTATAAGAGGTACTGGGCTGATGCAGATATTGATAAAGGGCCCTCTGATGTTGAACTAGATATATGGGCCAGTAATGGTAAGTTGGTACCGAAACTAGGATTCAGGGAGATGACCATAAAGATTGGTAAAGTAGAATTGAAGAAACAGGGTATAATTGTTGTTGATGTTGACCGGCGGAACTGTGAACCAACTGTATTGATAGGAATGAATGTGTTAGAGAACTGCTTTTCCGAAGTCATTTCTGTCTTACAGCAAATTGCTGAAACTGCCCAATCCTGCCAGCAGAGAGTTCTCCAAAGGGAAATAAAAGTATTGATGTTAAGGCAACAGGTAGAAGTTGCAGGTGGAGAAATCGGCAGTGTGAGGGTAAGTGATCCAACGTCTATTGTAATCCCACCAAAAACAGAAATGCTGGTATGGTGTAGAGCAGCCATTGGTACTAAGGGACGAGATTATCAAGCCTTAATAGAACCAGTGTACACCGACAGCAGGCCCACTATACTCACAGCACGAGGGATAGTCGAGGTACACCGGGGACGAGTGCCGGTACGACTTTTGAACTGTGGAGAGGAAGAGGTCACTTTGCCAAGGTATGCTACAATGGCAAAGCTATATACTGTTGACAACAATGCCATCACAACCATTGAGCCCTTAGAACCAACCTGTCAGGTGGAAGGCAATGGCTCAGATGGAGAAATGGAGGATTGGTGCCAACAGCTACACGTGGGCATAAATTCAACACCTACCCATCAAAAACAAGGGGTGTATAGGCTAGTGACGGAATATGAACAAGTCTTCAGTAAACACCCATTGGACTTCGGACGGATAGAAGGGGTAGAACACACAATCCCCACAGGTGACCATCCCCCAATAAAAGAAAGATATAGACCCATACCGCCCGCTCACTATCAATGTGCAAAAGATATGCTGAGGGAAATGAAACAGGCCGGGGTAATAAGAGACAGCTGTAGCCCCTGGGCGGCCCCTCTAGTGCTTGTCAAAAAAAAGGACGGAACCATGAGAATGTGCGTAGACTACCGGCGGATTAATAACATCACCCATAAAGACGCCTACCCCTTGCCTAGGATAGAAGAGTCCTTGACTGCTTTGAAATCTGCTAATTATTTTTCCACCTTAGACTTAACAAGCGGGTATTGGCAAGTCCCTGTGGCTGAGAGAGATAAGGAAAAGACAGCATTCACCACACCAATGGGTCTAAGTGAATTTAATCGCATGCCATTCGGACTCTGCAACGCATCCGGTACCTTCCAGCGGCTGATGGAATGCTGCCTCGGACACAAGAACTTTGAGACCGTCCTCCTGTACCTAGATGATGTGATCGTCTACTCAAAGACTTACGAACAACACTTAATAGACCTGGCAGAAGTGTTCGAAGCCTTATCCAGGTATGGCATGAAAATCAAGCCATCCAAATGTCACCTTCTCAAGCCAAAGGTACAGTACCTGGGACACATCGTGAGTTCGGAGGGAGTAGCACCGGATCCCGAGAAAATAAGCGCCATAAGGGATTGGCCAAGACCTACCAACGCAAAAGAAGTGAGGCAATTCCTGGGATTGGTGGGTTACTATCGCAGATTTATAAAAGGATTTACCAAATTGGCAGCACCCTTGCAAGACGCCTTGGTAGGGCAGACGAAGAAACCTTCAAACCGAAACCCTCCTTTTCAGTGGAACAACGAAAGGGAAGACTCCTTTGAACAACTAAAGAAGGCACTAACCGGAGAAGAGGTTCTGGCATACCCAGATTACCATCAACCTTTCATCCTCTACACCGATGCCAGTAATGTGGGACTAGGAGCGGTGCTGTCACAAAAGCAAGAAGGTCGGGAGAAAGTCATCGCCTTTGCAAGTAGAGAGCTCCGGCCTACTGAAAGAAATACAGAAAATTATAGCTCCTTCAAATTGGAACTACTGGCAGTAGTTTGGGCTGTGACTGAACGTTTCAAACACTATCTGGCTGCTGCAGAATTTATTGTCTATACTGACAACAATCCGTTGACCCACCTGGACACAGCCAAATTAGGTGCGTTAGAACAGCGATGGATAGCCCGGTTATCTAATTACAACTTCAAGATCAAGTATCGAGCAGGTCGCAAGAATGGAAATGCCGATGCCCTATCCCGGATGCCACACTTGAGAGATGTAGAAGAAGAAACGGGGGAGCTTGAAGAAATTGAACTACCAGCCTTCCATCATCCCAAGGCAAAACATCATCAGTCAAGTACCTATCAGAAACAACAAGAGGTGAATTTTAATCCGTTAGCACACCATAGATGGGCTGACACCCAAGACAGCAATCCGGCTGTGAAGTTGGTGAAGGAACTGCTGACTGAGCAAAGTGCATATCCCGATGAGGATGCCCCAGAAGAGACGCATCAACTCTGGAAAGAGAGAGGCAAAATGTTCCTGTATCAAGGGAAGCTCTGTAGAAGGTACACCAATCCGAAAACACATGAATTGGTTTGGCAGATTATCGTGCCTAAACAAGATGTCAAGATGGTCCTCGAAGCTTACCATAATGGTGCTGGTCACTTCGGTTGGAAAAAGTTAGAAGTACTTCTAAGAGAAAGATTTTATTGGGTCGGGATGAGAAAATCAATCGAACAGTGGTGCAGAAATTGTGGCCCGTGCAACCTCAGAAGAAACGATCAAAAGAACCAAAGAGCACCACTGCAGCCCATAATCACCAAACAACCACTTGAACTTGTAGCCATGGACCACGTGAAGTTGACACCAAGCCGGTCCGGCTATGTCTATGCCTTGACCATCGTGGACCATTATTCACGCTTCTTGGTAGTAGTACCCGTAAAAGATCTGACAGCAAAAACAGCAGCCAAAGCGTTCCAAACGTACTTTTGTAGACCCCATGGATATCCGGAACAGGTTCTCACCGACCAAGGTACAGCCTTTGAATCAGAGATCTTCAGAGAATTCTGTAATATGTATGGTTGCAAAAAGATCCGGACGACGGCCTATCATCCACAAACAAACGGCTTATGCGAGAAGATGAACCATATTATAATAGACCTACTAAAGACTTTACCTGAGACAGAAAGGAATCAATGGCCAGAGAAATTGCCTGACTTGGTAGATCTATATAATCATGTCCCGGTAAGCTCCACCAACTGCACCCCAGCTTACCTTATGCGTGCAAGACCCGGCCAATTACCAATCGATCTAGAAATGGGAATTCTGAAACCAGACGCAGAAGTTCAAGACTCCAATTGGGATATCATACAGCAAAAGCAGTATCGCCAAGTGCAAGAGAGTGTGGAAAGAAGCCTTCAGCAAACTAGAGAAAGACAAGAGCGAACTTTCAACCAGAATGCTCTAGCGACCCCATTAAGACCGGGTGACCAAGTGCTCAAGAGAAATCGTCGAACCAATAAACTAGACAATCAGTGGGAAGCCGTACCCTATACAGTTTTACCAACAAGAATGGATAATCCTAAAATGTGTCTCATTAGCAAAAACGGAGGCTTAACATCTGTACTAGTGTCAAGAGACAATCTTAAATTGTGTCCGGAAGCATTGAAAGAGCCAGAAGTTGTCCAGCCAGAACCAGAAGTTATTCAACCCATACTGGTCCAACCAGTAAAGGAAAAAGAAGAGAAAATGTATCACACCTGTATAGGAGACTTTCCCAAAACCCTACTAACATACCATGGTGCAGTAGTGGTTCCCATGGTGGCCTTTTACCCAACACCGAACCCAATACCAGAAGTCCCAAGACAGGAAGAGGCTGACCCCGTACTACAGGAGGTTCCAGGCCAGGAAGAACAGATTCCTGATCAGAGTAATCTCATTCACGGTGGACTTGCCAACTCCATAGTCATGGAATTATCTTTAGCAGAGCGGGCAGATACTACATCCGCAGTAGACAGTAGTACACCACATGAAGAGATACCGCTATTACGTAGATCACAGCGTAGTACCCAGGGCCAATTACCGGCCAGGTATGCAGATTACCAACTATGAAGCTCATAATGTGAATTGTATATATGTTATGCCATATATAGTTAAACAGAAAATGTAGTATAGTCATTGTTATCAGTCTGCAACGTTTAAGCCCAGTACCTACAGAGACTTGTCTGTATGAACTTCTTGCATATTCTTGAACTTGTTATCAGCCCGGAGGCACTAAATCAAAGCTCCGGAAAGACTGCTTTTTGAACTTTGCTTTTTGCTCTTTTTGAACTTTCTTTAGACTTTCTATTAAGTACCTTCAAGGGTAGAACTGTATTAATGGACGCTATTTGAAGTGACTTTTTACAGAACTCTATTTTTGTTTCCTTGAGTGGTTTTTGTAACTTTTCATTTTTAAGACTCTGTACATATTAATTGTTATTTCAAAATGTTATCGTCCCACAGTCCCGGAGTACTGTTCTTAACTAAGGGGGAATGTGGCACCCCTAGGGGTGTTTGCCACAAAAATAGTTACTGACACTAAACACAAATATTAAGATAGCAAAACTGCACTACCACCTCCGGCCAGAAGGGGGAGCTCCAGAGACTCCCCTTAATCCATTCTGGTCTGAGAGAAGAAATGGCAGTTGGGCTAAGGAGCTGATAGTGAGAGGTCATACAGCTGAATTTCTAACAGCCCTATGACGGTTTCCAGGCCCAAATCACCAGCCTGAGGAGAAGAGGGACAGAGAAAAGGGACATTGTGAGAACCGGGTAGCATTAATCACTACCCAGAACAGGCGCAAAGACGGATACCGGATCCGTGGCTGTATTCATTATATATAATACAGCAACCGGAAAAACGTGAGGTGATATCAGCTTCACTAGGGCCGGACGCAGCAACAGACACAGAGTTCAGCGGTACTCCCGGAGGGGGTAAGCCGATAAAAGGACTCGGGTTGCCCGTCGAACCAGGACCCGGAGGGGACAGATTGGGCCGGCAGCCAGTTCACATACAGCAGCGGGGCCACACAGAAATTGCGCACAATAAGAGGCGAAGACCCCGGCAGGGTCAAAGTAACTCAGAGTTCCCATACAGACGCCGGTGACAGGACTGGTTGTAAATCCTTTTATGTTAAAGTAAACTGGTTAAACGTTTCAGTGCCTCAGTCTTTCATTTGGACAATAGCCATCTATCCAGGATTGGGATCATCACCGCTGGGAGAACCTGCTGCTGATCAAGTAAGTGCCTGTCCCCTCACGATACCCCTTACACTGTGCATTGCCTGAGGCCACAGCACCGGGTCAAGCCACCTGTGACATCCCCCTCAAGAGACAGACCCCATTGGTCCGGTGCTGGGTACCCCGGTCTCTCGGGCGTCACAGATAGATAGATAGATAGAAGAAAAGCTGGCAATTCCTGTGCGCGTATATTAAAATCACACTGACAGGTTAGAATAGAATAGATAGAATCTAAATATGCACATAGAATATACAGTATATAAAAAAAATCGTGCTCGCCACATAGCAAAAAATCAAGAAATTAATCATGACAGGAAATATAATCATATGAATATTATTTTATTAAGTTCCAAATATTAAAACACATATTAAAAGCAAAATTATTTAAGTATATATGTATTCAATTATTTAGTGCCCATAGCTGTCTGGCTGATATAAAAGGTAGTTTAAATCTCCATAAGGTCATTGGCATTGCCCACTTAAAAAACAGAAAAAAGATATAAAAACTTACGGTATATATAAAAAATAATATACATTATTTATATAAAAAGTGCCACAATGTGCATATTAAAAAATTGAAAGTGGAAAGAGTAAAGTGCAGTATATTGTGTTAAAGCCAAAGTACAGCAAAAATAGTGCAAAAGTGCAAAAAGGGTAGGCAATATAGGGAGACACTTACTTCAATTGATTCGTAAATAGACCACTATGGACAGCCAGGGCAATCTGGGGCACCCCGACGCGAGGCAGAGGCACTCAAACAATTGAAGGTGGATGTGTGCTATAAAAAATTCACCTTCAACCCCCTTGAGAAATTTTGTAAGGAACTTATGGTTATTCTAAATGAGGCATATATACATCTAACTTACAAGAGTGACCCCAATTATATTGAGTTTCTGGATGTTTGTGTAAAAAGAGGGGATGATAACTTTTTATTCACAGATTTGTACCGTAAACCTACATCTGTAAATTAATTTTTGCATGCCTCATCGTCGCACCCAAAGCCATGATTAGGTCTATACCTATTGGACAATTTCTGCGACTCAGAAGAATATGTTCCAATGAAGAGGACTTCATAAAACAATCTGTTGACCTTAAGGCCAGATTTTTGGAAAAAGGCTACAGCCATAGATCGATTAAAAAGGCTGTGAATAGGGAAAAACATATTACATGACATCAGGCCCTCTACTCTACAAAAATAAAATCAGTAGTACAGCCAATAAGATACATAACTCAGTTCCATGGTCAATCGGAACTAATGCTTCAGCTTTTGACAAAATCGTGGCCTATCCTCCAGAGCGACCCAATATTGGCACAATATATTGGAGAACGCCCCAACATCACATTTAGAAGATCACGAAATTTAGTGGACACGTTGGTGAAAAGCCATTATGTGGGCGACCCTAAATCGTCGATCTCATTCTTAACCAAAACGAAACCATCATTGGGATGCAGACAATGCGGCAAGTGCGTGGCCTGCCCAAATATTATGAGATCCCAAATGTTCACTAACGCCAAGGGCACGACTACTTACCAGATAAAGCACTCTATCACGTGCACATCTAAAGCCGTAATCTATTTTGCCCAGTGCCCCTGCTCTTTAATATATATATACGGATGACGACTCGTCAATTAAAAATTCGCATCCGCGAACACGTACGGGGGATACAGGCAGCCAAAGACACTGATGATGTTAATCTACTAAAAACAATACCGAATCATTTTAGAATACACCATAATTGTGACGCCTCCCTTTTAAAGGTGTTTGGTATTGACAAAATTGAATTGAATGAGAGGGGTGGCAAAATCAGTGTACCTCTGGCGAAACTAGAAACCAAATGGATCTGGCTACTTCATACGGTGTCCCCGAATGGCCTAAATGAGAACTTAAGCTTTGCCCCATTCCTGTGAAACCTATGTGCTAGTTCCTAATCTCTTGTGTGTTTGTTATTAATTTGTATATATGTAATCTTAACAACATTTTAATCTTTTAGTGTATTTTATTTAGTGGTTATTGTATGTATATTTATGGATATTAATATCACTTTTTATATTTATAGGCCATGTTGAAATAACTTACCTGACATCTTTCTTCTGATTTTGGTATTATCCAGAAGCCTACATGCGTGAAGTTAGTTTCTTCAACCATTTGGTGGCGAAGATCACATGATGGACTCGTTTCCCATACGTGGGCGGACTTGTATACAAATTCTTCTGGATACAGTCAAGCATTGTTCTGGTGGAAGGGGTTTGGTTTCCTCCCCTCTTTCTTTCTCTTTTTTTGCCTGCAAAGAAGCAGCATTCTTATTATTAATCATACCGACAAAAACATTTTCTGGATGTCCTTAGTTATATTTAGTATTTTTTAGTATTATTATTTATTATGTATTAGTTATTATTATTTATTATTTTTTATGATATATTTTTTCTATGATTTTTCTCTGTTTTCATTTTTCTACAAGTTTTGGGCGTATTGCATTTTTTGCATTTTTTACTATGTGATATACACTCATATACACTTATGATACATCTTTTATTAGCTTCTTTTTTTGTATTTTCTCCTCCATATGATATCTCCTAATATATAATGTCACTTATGGTGCACTTATGTTATATATGGTGTTATATCCCCATGGGTATTTCCTCTGGGCATTCTCTAAATTATAATGCATTATTAACAATATGATACCAGTATTACTGCATATCAACTATGGTATTTATATATCTGGACAGATTGATTCCGTGGATTCGGATATAATTTATCTTTCGTCTCTGCCCTTGGTTGTCTAATAGCATCATTATGTCACCTATAGTGCATTTAGGTTTACATATGGTATCATACCTTCATGGTTATTTCTTTTGGGCATTTTTTTCATTATTTTCATTATTAGTAATGTGATACCATATTACTGCATACCAGTTGTGGTATCTAAGTATCAGGACAGATATATCCTGTGGATCAGGACATAATTTATGGCCACACCTCCCCTCTTTGTCCTTGTTTGTTCAACAGCATTTTTTATGTAGTTTAAGTAATCCCCCTGACTCTTTGCTTAGACCCTTATACCTTTTACATACTTACCGCATGATTATTTATATTATTTAATATACCCCCTTGTCCCTATGACGCTCATGTCGCACCTTCAGTGGTGCGCATGCGTCGCTAAAGTGGCAACTTTTTTTGTTCTTCTGAATAAACTTGGCATATACCTTTTGCATCATACCAGTTTTGAGTGTGCGGTAATTTTCTCTCTACGATTGACTTGACCACATGGTCTGTTTTACCAGCACCTCCTTGTCCCCGACACGAGTGCACACCATTATCCCTGCTTATGCAATTTTTCCAACCAGCAGAGGGAAAGCCAGCAACTGGGGGCAGATGTTAATAGCCTGGGAAGGAGGTAATAACCATGGAGCTTCCCAGGCCATTAATATCATCTCACAGCTGTATACTTAGCCTTTACTGAATTTTTTTAAATGGGGGACCCCCCAAAAAATTGAACTGGCATTTTTCCATGCTTCAGAGTTCAGCGCAAGTCAGGCTGTGAGGGAGCGCAGCTTCAGTGATGGGACCGCTAGTAACTGAAGCTGTGCTGGCAGCATCTCCTCTTTCATCAGTGGTGTTCAGCCAGGATGGTCGCATCTGGGTTCCGTCCTGGTTTAAAACTGTATTTACTCCAGGTATGGATAACAGCATGGGACACAACTTTGGACAGGTATGGGTATATTGTTGGTTTATTATTTTACTTTCATTACAGGAGATCGATGGCGTCGCATGGATTAGCTGAATAATAAAGATGGCAACTGGGTTTAGTGTTTTTTTTCATTAAAAGACTTTATTCTGGCTGTGTTTTAATTTAACCTATAACAACTATAGGATTAGTAATGGATAGTGTCTTATTGACACCTCTCTATTACTAAGCTGGGCTTGATGTCACCTTTCAATACAAAGGTGACATCAACCCCACAGCTATTACCCCACTTGCCACCACTACAAAGCAAGTGGGAAGAGCGAGGCTAAGTGCTGGAATTGGTGCTCTTAGAGATGCATCTTTTCTAGGGTGGCTGAGTGCTGATGTTTTTAGCCGGGGGGCAATATCCATGGCCCCTTCCTAGGCTATTAATACCAGCCCTCAGCTATCTGCATAGCCTTTGCTGGTTATTAATTATGGAAGAACCCCGCATCATTTTTTTTTGGGGTGCCCCATTTTAATAGCCAGTAAAGGCTAAGTATACAGCTGTGAGCTGACATTAATAGCCTGAGAAGCTCCATGGGTATTACCCCCTTCCCAAGCTATAAACATCTGCCCCCAGTTGCTGGCTTTCCCTCTTCTGTTTCTGAAAATTGCATGGGAGCCCACGCCATTTTTTCCAATAAAAAATTGTTTAATAATTTGATACATGTCCAGTAATTTGCACACACTGTACTAACTGTATTTGTCACTGACATCTATATATCTACCTATTCTATATGTTTTTACTGAATGTAATCCAACTCTTCTATCCAGTTGGCTCCTGCAGTCATTTTACAGAAGCCGGCAGATGAATTACCAGCTTTTATTCTATCTATCTTTCAGTTCAATATACAGTACAGACCGTAACTTTGGACACAGCTTCTCATTTAAAGATTTTTCTGCATTTTTATGACTATGAAAATTGTGCATTCACACTGAAGGCATCAAAACTATGAATTAACACATGTGGAATTATATACTTAACAAAAAAGTGTGGAACAACTGAAATTATGTCTTATATTCTAGGTTCTTCAAAGTAGCCACCTTTTGCTTTGATGACTGCTTTGCACACTCTTGGCATTGCCTTGATGAGTTTCCAGAGGTAGTCACTGGGAATGGTTTTCACTTCACAGGTGTGCCCTGTCAGGTTTAATAAGTGGGATTTATTGCCTTATAAAAGGGGTTGGGACAATCAGTTGTGTTGTGCAGAAGTCTGGTGGATGCACAGCTGATAGTCCTACTGAATAGACTGTTAGAATTTGTATTATGGCAAGAAAAAAGCAGCTAAGTAAAGAAAAACGAGTGGCCATCATTACTTTAAGAAAAGAAGATCAGTCAGTCCGAAAAATTGGGCAAACTTTGAAAGTATCCCTAAGTGCAGTGGCAAAAACCATCAAGCACTACAAAGAAACTGGCTCACATGAGGACTGCCCCAGGAAAGGAAGACAAAGAGTCATCTCGGCTTCTGAGGATTAGTTTATCCGAGTCACCAGCCTCAGAAATCGCAGGTTAACAGCAGCTCAGATTAGAGACCAGGTCAATGCCACACAGAGATCTAGCAGCAGACACATCTCTACAACAACTGTTAAGAGAAAACTTTGTGCAGCAGAACTTCATGGTAAAATAGCTGCTAGGAAACCACTGCTAAGGGCAGGCAACAAGCAGAAGAGACTTGTTTGAGCTAAAGAGCACAAGGAATGGACATTAGATAAGAGGAAATCTGTGCTTTGGTCTGATGAGTCCAAATTTGAGATCTTTGGTTCCAACCACTGTGTCTTTTTGTGACGAAGAAAAGGTGAACGGATGGACTCTACATGCCTGGGTCCCACCATGAAGCATGGAGGTGGAGGTGTGATGGTGTGAGGGTGCTTTGCTGGTGATACTGTTGGGGATTTATTCAAAATTGAAGGCATACTGCACCAGCATGGCTACCACAGCATCTTGCAGCGGCATGCTATTCCATCCGGTTTGCATTTAGTTGGACCATCATTTATTTTTCAACAGGACAATGACCCCAAACACACCTCCAGGCTGTGTAAGGGCTACTTGACCAAGAAGGGGAGTGATGGGGTGCTACGCCAGATGACCTGGCCTCCACAGTCACCAGACCTGAACCTAATCGAGATGGTTTGGGGTGAGCTGGACTGCAGAGTGAAGGCAAAAGGGCCAACAAGTGCTAAGCATCTCTGGGAACTCCTTCAAGATTGTTGGACGAACATTCCCGGTGACTACCTCTTGAAGCTCATCAAGAGAATGCCAAGAGTGTGCAAAGCAGTCATCAAAGTAAAAGGTAGCTACATTGAAGAACCTAGAATATACGACATAATTTCAGTTGTTCCACACTTTTTTGTTAAGTATATAATTCCACGTGTTTTAATTCATAGTTTTGATGCCTTTAGTGTGAACGTACAATTTTCATATTCATGAAAATACAGTATATATATATATATATATATATATATATATGTGTGTGTGTGTTACTGACATGTATGTGTATGTATTCTATGTGTATATTCCTATTCTATCTATTCTATTGTAACCTGTCAGTGTGATTTTACTGTACACCACACATGAATTACCGGCTTTTCAAAAGACACCGTGTTAGGGCTGGTGGAATGCACCAAATAAATATAAGGATAGTAATAAGGTGCGTTCACTGCTTGGGGTCCACCGTGCAGAGATGGAACCTGCTACTAGGAAATGGCGGCACTATATGCTACGCCAGAATAAACATGGGTTCCATCACCCGGTATGAACTTATGCAAACTCTGTTACTTCACAGAGTCGCAGGGAAACAAGGAAACGATGTGCCCTGTTAGTCACAGGGAGCAGCAGATGGACGCTAGTGAGATCACTGAAATTCACCCCACTATGCTGGTGATTGATCTCGCTCTGACCCTCGGTGGCTTTTGAGCCTGCTCCTGAGGACGCCCTGAGTAAGATGCTGAGATCAAGCGAAAGTTCCCACTCTACCCTGACTGGTTGTCAGGACTAATTAAAGATATACTGCACAGAGTATGTACAGCACCGCTCTGGCGGACGCCACTAACCACCCTAACTAGGGCTAGGAAAGCGCACTAATTGCGCATGTTGCCGCACTGGCGGTTGCTGGTGGTTTGACGCAGTAAAGATTGTGCTCTTGTGTTAGGATAGCACTGTCAGGCGCTAGGTAGCGCCAACATTCGCGAGCATTCAACAACACTAGGAATGGGAATGATTAAGGAGCATTCACCAGAACAGGCATACATCCAGACACACACACGATAACAGGTTTATACTAGCGCATGGCCGCACGGCCATGTGAACCTTTTATAGCTGTAGCTCACTGGGACCTTCCTAGTGGTCCAATAGGAGCTGCCACAGGTCCTGAGCATGTGACTCCCGATCTCCAATGAGCAGTTGTCCCTTGGGCATGCTCAGAAGAAGAAAAGCAGGACTTAGTCCCAGGAGCACCTGCTCGCCACTGATCAGTGCTGGTTACAAAGACTGAGCCTGGAATGGCAGCAGTAACCAAACGCACAGTATCTGCAAGAGCCAGGTGCTGGCACAGACGTCTCTGCTGATCAGGCTCCACTGCGGCTGGAGGAGAATGGGAGACCGCAGTGGAGGTGGTTTGAGATTCCCCCTGTGCAGCGGTGGGAACTCGACACCTAACACACCGCTACATAAAAAATGAACAGTACTCGCATGGTGTGAGTGCTATGCATTTTTTTTCTTGCATCCATTGACTTGCATTGGCGAGTCTCGTCCGAGATACGCAGCAAATCGCAGCATACTGCGATTTTTTTTCTCGGTCCGATTTTAGCTGAGAAAAAAATCACAGATGAGATGTAACTCATTGAATAACATTGGTCAGAGTGCAATCCAATTTTTTATCGGATTGCACTCTTATGTTTTTCTTGCAAATGAGTATGAGCCCTAATGCTTGGGGTTTGCTAATGATTGGTAGAGAGCAGAATATGAAATTAAATTTTGTTACCATGCGACCATCAAAGAATTACATATTAGGAGTTCATGACAGTAAAAAAATGTACTACAATTTTTGCCCAACTTTTTGTTATACAATTGTTTATTTATTTTGTGTATATTGGAATAGCACAAAAAAACAGAAGAAAAGCCAAATAAGATATATAATTTCACACAAAGCCCCAAAAATGGTCCAAACAAAATTGTTGACACCCTCAAGTTAATATTTGTTTGCACACCACTCTATTTTTGCAAACCAGGTCCATGATCTACTAAAGTCCAGGTCTATCATGTTTGAATTGTCCATTCTCCCAACTTCTATTTGATGATCTCTCCACATATGTTTAATGGGATTTAGATCCAAATACATTGCTGGCCACTTCAGAACTCTGCAGAGCTTTGTTTACATCCATTTCTGGGTGCTTCTTGAAGCATGTTTTTGCTCATTGTCCTGCTGGAAGACACATGACTTAGGAAATTAGGAGGTAAACCCAGCTTTCTGACACTGGGCACTACATTGCAACCAAAAATCCTTTGGTAATCTCTGATTTCCTGATGCCTTGCACATGAAAGCACCTAGTGCCTGAGGCAGCAAAACAACCCCAAAACATCTTTGAAACTCCATCATATTACTGTAGACTGCAGGCACTGTGTTCTTTTCTTTGTAGTCCATATTCCCACACAGTAAAACAATGTGCTTTATCAAAAAGCTCTCTCTTTGTCTCACCTATCCACACAACACTTTCCCAGAAGTATTTTGTCTTAAGGTACCGTCACACTAAGCGACGCTGCAGCGATACCGACAACAATCCGGATCGCTGCAGCGTTGCTGTTTGGTCGCTGGAGAGCTGTCACACAGACAGCTCTCCAGCGACCAACAATCCCGAGGTCCCCGGTAACCAGGGTAAACATCGGGTTACTAAGCGCAGGGCCGCGCTTAGTAACTCGATGTTTACCCTGGTTACCATCGTTAAAGTAAAAGAAACAAACACTACATACTTACCTACCGCTGTCTGTCCCCGGCGCTGGGCTTCTCTGCTCTGGCTGTGAGCACAGCGGCCGGAAAGCAGAGCGGTGACGTCACTGCTGTGCTTTCCGGCTGCCCGGCGCTCACAGCCAGAGCAGAGAAGCAGAGCGCCGGGGACAGACAGCGGTAGGTAAGTATGTAGTGGTTGTTTTTTTTCTTTAACGATGGTAACCAGGGTAAACATCTGGTTACTAAGCGCGGCCCTGCGCTTAATAACCCGATGTTTACCCTGGTTACCAGCGAAGACATCGCTGAATCGGCGTCACACACGCCGATTCAGCGATGTCAGCAGGAAGTCCAGCGACGAAATAAAGTTCTGGACTTTCTGCCCCGACCAGCGATATCACAGCAGGGGCCTGATCGCTGCTGCCTGTCACACTGGACGATATCACTAGCCAGGACGCTGCAATGTCACGGATCGCTAGCGATATCGTCCAGTGTGACGGTACCTTAACTCACATACAGTTGAAACCAGAAGTTCACATACACTATTTAAAAAGATACAAATGAATGTTTTTCACAATATCTGACATGAAATCAGAGTAAACCGTTCACATTTTAGGTCAATTAGGATTACCATAATTTTAACATTTGCCAAATGCCAGAATAATGAGAGAGAGAGAGAATGTTTTAAGACATTTTTATTACTTACTGCAAAGTCAAAAGTTTACATACATTTCATTAGTATCTATATATACAGTGTAATTGTCTAAGGTCCACTTCCGTCTGTTTGTAATGGAAATCTCACATCGCTGATTGGTCGCGCCCGGCCGGCCACGACCAATCAGCGATATTGGGGCGGGATTTAAACACCACTTCAATTTTTACTATTGATGCTACCTATGCAGCATCAATAATAAAAAGATATAATGTTAAAAATAATAATAAGAACATCTTGATATTCTCACCTTCCGGCGACAGCTTTTCCCGCTCCTTGCGATGCTCCGGTCCCAGTAATGCTTTGCGGTAATGACCCCAGAAGACCACTACATCATGACGGGTTATTGCCGCAAAAGCAAAGCATCACTGGGAACGGACCTGGCGGGAGCATGGCTAAAGGCCTGGGCTGGATCCAGGGGCCGCCGGAAGGTGAGTATATAACTATTTTTTATTTTAATTCTTTTATTAACAAGGATGGATGAATGAACATATACCAGGGTGGAGGGACATATACCAGGATGGGGGAGCATATTTCTTGATATCTGCAGTCTGGTACCCGTACTTCTGTCTGAGGCAGCATTTTGTTGTCCCTGACAACTCTCTGTTGCCCCTGTCTGCTCTCTTCTGCCTCGTCTGCTATCTTCTGCCCCTGCCTGCTCCCTGTATGAGTTGTTTTTTCTAAACTAAAACCTCAGTGTTCAGGTAATATTGCTGTGTTGACACTTCGTGATCAATGAGTGAGTTTTGGGTTGAAGTTTTGACACTCAGTCTCTAAAAGGTTGACCATCACTGTTGTAGTACATTACTTCAGCAAAATCCTGCTGGAGTCATCTACAGCATCTACAGTATTCATGTGTGTGTGGGAGTGTAATACTACTTTTGAGATCTTCTACTGTATTTTAATTCTCCAGTTTATATTACCACTGTAATGCAAGTGCAATTCTACCTCTATTGCTTTTTTATCCTTTTTTGTACAGTTTCATAAATTATTATTATTGATCATGCAGCTCTTTCAATTTATTCTAACTAAAAAATAAGAATAAGACAGTGCTAAAAACTAAGCATACAGGTGTTTATCTTTTCTCTTAGAGATATTTAAATAGACAGAGCAAGGATTACACTTAAGTCCTTTCTCCCTCTTCTCTTTTATCCTTACCTTACTGTTGTTCTTGAGAAATTTACACATTACATCAAACCCAGATCCCACACAACTTCCAGAGGATATTACTAGCACTTTTGTGTTGAGTTCATCCTTTCCTACTTAGCTTTTAAGGATAGCTGTGTGTGCTGAAGTACTTACCACATGCTGTTATTTGGGACACCCAGTCCACAAAGCTTTGTTTTTTTAATCAGGATTACAATGCATGGGCTTATGGGCTGAAATCCCAGCATTGTTACATACATGCATATGTAAGTGACCAGGCCCTTTTGTATGCAACCGAGATATGCTGGAATTGGGCAGAAAATCCAAAATAAGCTTTCAAAGGGGTAAGAATAAAAATTTGAAGCTTCTGAAGTAAAAATAAACATGTTATAGGGCATTTCAAGAAAAACAAAATTATTGAAAGTCATGGGAATGTCGTATTTTGACAAATATTATTGTTAAAACAAATTTTTATTTCTAGAACAGAAACTATTAAGAACAAATTTGAGCAAATCTGATAAAATTAAATTAACCTAATTCACTTGAAATCAGCCTGGAAACTTAATCTGTCTTGATTTTATTGTATGAAAATTATATTGCTGGTAATAGCCAATTACTAAACTTTGAGGTCTCTTCAGACCACAGACAATGATAATGGAGGAGCCAAAAATGAAAAAAATATATACTCACCTCGCTTCTCAATTATCTGGCATTGCAGCTTTAGGGTACCGTCACACAGTGCAATTTTGCGGCCCTGCGCTTAGTTACCCGATGTTTACCCTGGTTACCAGCAAAGACATCGCTGAATCGGTGTCACACACGCCGATTCAGCGATGTCTACGGGGAGTCCAGTGACGAAATAAAGTTCTGGACTTTCTTCCCCGACCAGCGATCTCCCAGCAGGGGCCTGATCGCTGCTGCCTGTCACACTGGACGATATCGCTAGCGAGGACGCTGCAATGTCACAGATCGCTAGTGATATCGTCTAGTGTGACAGTACCTTTAGTGAATACTGGAGATACCAGGAGAACTGAGGTAAGAAGAAGCTGCTCACACTGCTGTCCATCTGTCTTTCTTACTGAATACTAGAGATACCAGGACTACTGAGGTAAGAAGAGCCTGCTCATACTGCTGTCCACCTACCTTTCTTACCAAGTACTGAGATACCAGGACTAAAGAGGTAAGAAGAGGCTGCGCACACTGCTGTCCACCTGCATTTGTTAGTGCATGCCGAAGAAGCCGCTCATACTCCTAAATACCCTGTCTTTCTGGGTGCTGAGTGCCTGCTGTGAACTGAATATAGCATTTGAGTTTGTGATATAAATTATCTCCAGGTCACAGCAATGGAGCTTCCAACTGCACATGCTCAAAGACACTTGTCCTATTGACATAATACTAGAGGTTTCTGTCAGTGTCACAACATGTTGACCATTCTACTTCAGTACTGATTACCTCTTCAAACAAAATTAGTGTAGTTTGCTAATTAAAAGTATTTAGGAATTAATTTATATTGACATTTACTGTTGTTTTTGTTCAATTCTGGGATAAATATTTTAATGGACAAGCACAAAATTGCTTGCATCAAAAATAGTGGCTAAAAACAGTCATCCGAATGTAATTCTTGCTGAATGCTAATGATATTAACATGATAACCAATACGTGTGCATATATTTTTCTATGAGTTTGCTAATGTGTACATTTATTTATAAAGGTACCTTCACACATAACGATATCGTTAATGATATCGTTGCAACGTCACACTTTTTGTGACGTAGCAACAATCCCGCTAACGATATCTTTATGTGTGACAGCGACCAACGATCAGGCCCCTGCTGGGAGATCGTTGGTCATGGGGAATGATCAGGACCTTTTTTTGGTTGCTGATCACCCCGCTATCATTGCTAGATCGGCGTGTATGACGCCGATCTAGCGATGTGTTCACCTGTAACCAGGGTAAACATCGGGTTACTAAGTGCAGGGCCGCGCTTAGTAACCCAATATTTACCCTGGTTACCATTGTAAAAGTAAAAAAAAAAACAGTACATACTTACATTCCGATGTCTGTCACGTCCCCCGGCGTCAGCTTCCCTGCACTGTGTCAGCGCCGGCCATAAAGCAGAGCACAGTTGTGACGTAACCGCTCTGCTTTACAGACGGCTCTTACACAGTGCAGGGAAGCTGACGCCGGGGGACGTGACAGACATCGGAATGTAAGTATGTACTGTTTTTTTTTTTTTTTACTTTTACAATGGTAACCAGGGTAAATATCGGGTTACTAAGCGCGGCCCTGCACTTAGTAACCCGATGTTTACCCTGGTTACCAGGGGACTTCGGCATCGTTGAAGACAGTTTCAACGATGCCGAAGTTGTTCCCCAGATCGTTGGTTACTGGAGTGAGCTGTCTGTGTGACAGCTCCCCAGCGACCACACAACAACTTACCAATGATCACGGCCAGGTCGTATCGCTGGTCGTGATCGTTGGTAAATCGTTTAGTGTAACGGTACCTTCAGTTAAAACTGTCACTACGATAACCCAGAATTATCAGGATTTTTTATGGCTAATTATGTGCAAATTAACCACTTAGAGACATGCAATGTAAGTGTACAGTACATATCAGGGCCACATGTATGATGTGGGCTCAGGAGGTGAGCCTGTGTCATATCGTGCAGATTCTGGCTATGTCACATTACCAGCTCCTGTTTCTAACAGCAGCAACTGGAGCTGAGCTAACATTAAAAGAACAACAATATGCTTGGCATTGTCGTGAATGTACTGACTTGAGGAATAATGTCAGCAGATAATTTTTTTAGAAAAAAATGAATACTGTAAAAATAAAACCCCTAAAATTAAACATTTTTCTCAATTTTTTTATTTTGTTTTCCAGTACATTAAATGGTAAAATAACTGGTTTAATTCAAAATGACAGCTCAAACCACAAGCAAATACCTCCAATATGGCTATGTAGACAGAAAATTAACCCCTTCACGCCGCGGCCCTTTTTCGTTTTTGCATTTTCGTTTTTCGCTCCCCTCCTTCCCAGAGTCATAACTTTTTTATTTTTCCATCAATATGGTCATATGAAGGCTTCTTTTTTGCGGGACAAGTCGTACTTTTGAACAACATTATTGGTTTTACTATGTCTTGTACTAGAAAACAGTGCATGCCCAGTGATATGCTGTATGCTATGCCCACAGTTGGGCAAAGCATAATGCGCAAGAGCAGAATGCACTGCGCCACTGCCAAAAAAGAGCACGATCTGTGCGATTCACAGATCGAATTTACGTCAGACACGCCGAGGAGCAGGGGGGGAGAGAAACAGGGATTTAACCACGCCCATTTGACCAGTGTGATTGACAGGCGAAAACGGCGAATTTAATAAGGTATTTCGGCAGCATAGGTGGGGAATCAGGGGACAAAAAATACACTATTGTAAAGCACAGCTCAGGCCCTATTTAACGGTATTTTTATCTCATATTGAAAAACGGGGTGACAGGTTCTCTTTAAAACATACCCTGGTTTGTTTCACGTGTTTATTTTGTCCCTTTTCTATAAGTTTGTTTATAGTATTGGTGCCTTAAATTTGAACCTACAATATGTGCATTCCAATAAGATAAAGGAAAACAATTGCATAAACAGTGATGGCCAATCATTTGACTGGTACTGTATGAAGCAATAAAAATAAAAATGTTGAACCAGTGATATTGATTTGGCTTCCATTTAAGTTTTTTTTAAGAGAATACAAGCGGTTTGAATTTTTTAACAAATATCTTCTGTAATTTCCAAACAAGACCTCTTTCTCTCCTCCACACTTATTTGCTCCTCATCCAACCGCCTCCAAGACTTCTCATGAATACCCCCATCCTCTGGAATTCTTTGCCCTAGCACATCGGAGTATCAACCACATTCGGACCCTTCAGACGGAACCTGAAAACCTACCTCTTCAGGAAAGCTTACAGCCTGCTGCTGCCTCCTCACCACTACCGAAGCTACCGCTTCACCAACATCGGAGCTACAACACCGGAGCTACTGTATCCACCAAACCCATTGTCTCCTTCCCCGCCATCCTGTAGAATGTAAGCCCGCAAGGGCAGGGTCCTCTCCCCTCTGTATCAGTCTTTAATTGTTAGTTTGTTTACTGTAAGTGATATCCGTAATTTGTATGTAACCCTTTGTCATGTACAGCACCATGTAATCAATGGTGCTATATAAATAAATAATAATTATTATTATTTTATTTTATTATCCAAGAAATTTGGGTACTTTATATTTAACCTCACTTTCCATTAATTTTTAAATGTGTCTTAATATAATAGGTTTTGGTATCTATAACATATAAACATGTAATCATTTTAAAGATTCTATGATATTGGAAATAAAACTTTTTCCAATATAATAGAAAAGATGCCCAGATCCCACAAACTCATTTAACTTTTTGTCTTCATATTTTAGTAAAAGTTGAACTGTAAAGTTCATAGTATATTTAATGCTTGAAGTCATTACATTAATCTTTTCCTTCTGAACAAAAGTGAACCAATGCAGAATATGAAGACATGGAATTTAAACAACAGATTGTATTAATACCTAAATCTCCCACAAATGTAAGGCTGGATAGCGTAAGAACATTACTTAACTTTCATTCTTCATCAAAGTCATGATAACAACTGTAGAAAGTTGAATTCTGAACTGTGAAAAGATGCAATAAGTCACCACAAATCACTGCTACTAAGCCCAAACTGGATAATTTACACAGCACTTTGTGATCTTCAAACATTTGGCAATGTGCAATTATTCATGCCACTACATGGGGCCTCCGTCCAAGCTGCCTGTTTGTTCTAAGGTTGAAGCTGAGGTGTTTGAAAACTGCAAGAGACTACCAAAGTCCTGGAGATCATAGCTAATGTGACACCCTCAGGCCTAATCTTCTTAGAGGACTTGGATAAAATAAGTATCTATTACAAAATCATCCTTCATCCAACCCCCTTCTGAGTTCTGCCACTCTGATAGCCAGCACTGAGACAATTGCATGATTCTGGACTTAATCAGGTATTAGGAGCTAATGCAGTAAGAGGAGAGGCTAATCTCCATATTTACTCCATCTGTACTTGTGGACATGACTTGCCTGCCCCTAACAGATCAAAGGGAACTGGCAAAATCAGATTAGGCTCAAAGAAAAGAGAGGGAGGTGCAAGAATTGTAAGAGCCAAAATTATCAGCATTTTGCTTGAAGTTATGTGTACATTTAAGCCTTGCGGCCTAATCCTATAGAAACTCATTGTATGAGAAGTCTTTTGTAAGTACGGTATTTTGTGCATGGCAGTTAATGTACTAAAGCATCCCTTATGCGTACATATCTATACAGAGTCCAATAGGCTGAAATATTTTTTTGCTATTGATGTTACTTTTCAAGCTTAATGTGTTGTATTAACAATATATTAGTTCAGTACATCCGATGAACAAATACTAAAAAACTTTCCTTTTAATGCCTCCAATTGGTTACAGAATACCACAATGCAATATTTTTTTTATTTTCACTACTTTTGTACTACATTGTTTCATTTTTTTCACCTTTTTCGACTATTAACATGAATTTCACCATTTACTGTATGAACAAGAGGCCGTTGACATCAATCCATGTTCTGACCACCCTCTAAATACAGACAGATGGATAAAAAGCAGAAAGGGGAAGCAATTCACACATTAGCTACTGTTAGCAGTCACCTGCTGTTTGTGAACATGAATATGACATGTGGTCACCAGTAATGACCTTCCAGGGCAGGGAATCCAAGAGAGTTTAAGTGTAGTGATCACCTTTGCTTGGAGCTACCTCAGAAGGGGGTCTCAGTAAAGAAGACACAATCGTATTCTTTATTGTACTCTCAATTATAATTTTGTGATAAACTACTTAGTAACTGATAAATGTATATTCTTCATATTACACTGTGTGGAACATGGAGGGTATTTCTGTCTATCTTATTTGTCCAAAGCTAAACCATTACTCTGCCATATTTAGCAGAATCGTTCACCTCATTAGAGTGGATTAAGCGAAGATGCTGAGAGGGATAAAAGGTGAAATGCAAAGAGCAGTGGCTGGTAAAAGAAAAAAGCTTAGAGTGTCATTTGTGTGCTTACACTTTTATTGACTGGAGACCCATGTGGTTCACACTTTTCAATTACCGTTTGCTGGAAAGGTGGCCCTTAATTGCACAGGCTGATGTCTGTGCACAAAATGTCAGGGGAGCCTCCCTAACCCTTGTCACCATTTTTGATGCTTGACTTGAGGCTGTTCAAAGTCCAAGCTCCATGGTTTGCAGATCTCCCATGAGATGAGTCTAAGGATGCCAATAAAGAAAGATGGATTACATGCAATGATCTTATTGCAGATTTTACATTATACATATTTAGGGAACAAATGTCACATTGGATAATTTAAAATTAATGTTATTAAACTGTGATAACATACTAATAATTCTTAAGGAAGATTTAACCCTGAATTTACAATACATTTTAATTATATGATTAATTTTGGGGAAATAATGCCTATGTGGGAAATGGCATTCTGAAGACTATATGAAAACAAAGTAAAGACCCGCTATTACTATCTTTATATCATCTAATAGCATTACGGTAATTAATTAGGACATAAAATGTTTAACAAGGGGAATAGGCTTTTCAGGGAGTATTTTCTGTTCCTTGAATCAGTATATCATTCCCTTAAGGCCCAACTTGCAATATTATTCCTTTAATATTTTCACCTCAGAAAAGACCACAAGGTAAGGATTCCCTCTGTCACCATTGCCATTTGATATAGGTGTTGAACCCCGTTCTATCTATTTGTAAATGGCACCAGAGATAGAGGGAATCAGATTTGGTGAGACAGAGATAAGCATTAATCTCTTCATTCGTAATATGGTCTTAATTTAGGCTAATAAGGATTTGTATGTAATCTTCAAAATTATAAAATTATTCTGAAAATTTTCAGAAGAGTAAAATATTTATACTATTTGGTGAGACATATCAATTAGAACTAGATAAATTAGGTTTACAATTAGCAAGTGCAACAATAAAGTGATTAGGAATTTATATAGCTAGATCACATAAAGATCACAATAAATTTAACTGTATGTTACTTATTGATAATGTAAAAATTGAGTTATTAAGCTAGGTCCATATTCAATTCTCTTTTGTAGGATGGTGTTTAATAAAATGGGTAAGATTGAATAGGTTGCTCTACTCAATGAAGAACTTGCCAATATTGATGAAAAATAGTGACCTTCAAAATTTGAATTCAGCAATTAATGGATTTGCACAGAAAAAAAACAAAAATCCAAAGAGTACATATAATAAGTTTCATATGCAGTCCCAGGTTTATACAGCGATAATTTAGCCCAGCAGAATTACATGCGAGCAGCTAAATGGAGTTCTGAAGTACATAAATATTTTAATAGAACAAGCTTTAATAAGTCCTTTCTCATTTAACAAATTGGTATTCAAAAGAAGAATGGAAATGTTGCTACAACTTAAACTGTTTCTGATAAATAAACACTTTAAAGGCGTGGAATAATATTTAAAAGAAATTTGATCTTAACACAAAATTCATTACACAATGATATATAGGGGATCTTACCAAATTAAAGACTTCTATTTCAATTAGCATTATATTGATATTGGAATTAAGACATAAAGTGGGTCTATCAATAATTGCAAAGAGGGAACCATACATCCGTTTGAAGAACTAGTAAGGTTAAACTAAATTCCAAAAACACACTTCCTATATTACACACATTTAATTAATGTTTCAAGCAAATGAGCAAATGACAAGACAGGAATACAAAAAAATGGAAAATTTGAACTTAGATGTAATAACTAGGGATGGGCGAACCTAAACGGTAAAGTTTGGGATCCGTACCGATCATCTTGTGCCCGTGCAGAAGTCCATATTACTGTTCAGGTTCGGCAGCCTGAACATCATTCTGTAATATGCTGCTGCAGTGCACTATAGTGCAACCTCCACCAGGGGGTGCTGGTGAGGGAATATAGGTTGTACACACAGCGTAGCAATACTGAATAGCAGCACAGGTGCCACAGGTAACGAAAGAGTAGTTAGACAAGCCAAGGTCATACACAGAGATGTCAGCACAGTACACAGGGGCAGTCAGAAGAATAGTCAGGGACAAGCAAGAAGTCAGAGCTTATCGGGAACGTGGTAACCAAAACATGAGACATAAGACGAAGTCAGGGTACAAAACGGAGTCGAAGCCAGTCGGGGAGCGTGGTATCAGAACCGGAAGCCAGGGGCAAAGTCCAGAGATCAGATCGAGGCATACATGGGTACAGGCAGTTAGAGGCACAAGGATAATTAATACAGGTCATGGGTTCAAGCCTGGAAGCAAGAACTATCACTAACACTGGTCAGCAGGCTGAGATGGACTGAAATAGCCCAGCTAGCTCCAGAACAAAGCTGAGGAAATTAACCCCTGCATGACCAGTCTCGAGAGAGGAAAGAAGAAAGTAAGCTCCAGACTGGACAATGACAGTACCCCCCTCTCAATGGGGGCCACAGGACCCCCAGGCTTCCTTGGATGATGAGCGTGAAAGACCCGGACCAACCGATCAGCATGGACCGAACGCGCCGACACCCATGACTGGTCCTCAGGACGTACCCTTTTCAATGGACCAAGTACTGAAGTGAACAGCGGAGCATATTAGAATCCACCACCTGTTCCACCTTGTACTCGGTCTGGCCATCTACCACAACAGGCGAAGGGTGTGAGGGGACTCACCAGAGGAAGGCACTGACGGCTTCAGAAATGCCTTATGGAACACATTGGGGATCCGCAATGACGGAGGCAAATGCAGGCGAAAGGTCACAGGATTAATCACCTCTAAAATTTCATATGGACCAATAAACTTGGGACCCAACTTAGCAGAGGGAATTCTCAGCCTTATATTTTTGGTGGATAACCATACCTTATCCCCCACCTGATAAGCCGGCCCCACAGAATATCATTTGTCCGCAAAAAAATTATATTTGCCCTGAGGCTCCCCAATGTTTCTTTGCACCTCCCTCCAGATCTCCCCCAACACCAGAAAGGCCAAATCAGTCCCTGGACACCCCAAATCCAGCCTGGAAAACTCACCAAAATGTAGGTGAAACCCATAGTTACAGAAGAATTGAGAAGCACCAGTGGACTGATTGACCCGATTATTGAAAGCGAATTCCGCTATAGGTATTGCAGAGCACCAATCATCCTGTCTAGACGTGACAAGAGACTGTAAAATATGCTCCAAAGATTGATTGGTCCTTTCAGTCTGACCGTTGGTCTCGGGATGATAGGCCCATGAAAAGGTCAGACTGATGCCCAGCCTTTTACAAAAAGCCTGCCAGAATTTTGCCACGAATTGCGCCCCTCTATCAGACACCACACTGACAGTCACACCATGCAACCTGATCACATGCTCAATGAATAATTTAGATAGAGTCTCAGCATTAGGGAGGCCTGTTAATGGTACAAAATGTGCTTGTTTACTGAACCTATCAACAACCACCCAGATCACAGTTTTGCCATTAGAGTGGGGAAGATCGGTGATAAAATCCATGGACAGATGAGTCCATGGTCTATCCGGAATTGGCAGTGGCACCAAATCCCTGGCCGGCCGGTTGTGGGAGATTTTTGCATGGGCACAAGTTTCACAGGACGACACAAACCCAATGATGTCAAAAGTCAATGAGGCCACAAGAATAACCTAGTGATGGCTTTACGAGTGGCTGAGATTCCAGGATGCCTACTCAAAGCAGAGTCGTGAAACTCCTGAAGCACCCTTAACTGATACTGGACAGGTGCAAAGAGCTTATTTTCAGGTATGGATGATGGAGCCAGAGATTGGGCCTCACAAATCTCCTGTTACAATCTAGGGGACACCACAGCCACCGCCACCCCATGCTGAAGAATGGAGGAAGGAGGCTCAGGAGGTGATACCGGATCTAAGCTGCGAGACAAGGCATCCGATTCACATTCTAGGACTCTGGTCTCAAAGGGATGGAAAACTGAAATCGGGAAAAAAAAGTGACCACCTTGCCTGTCTCGGAGTTAAACGTTTGGTGGACTCGATGTAAGACAGGTTCTTGTGATCAGTAATGACAGTGATACGATGGACCGCCCCCTCCAAAAATGCCTCCATTTTTCAAATGCCAATTTAATGGATAATAACTCTCGGTTACCCATATCATAATTCCTCTCAGCAGAGGAAAAATTTTCTGGAAAGAAGGCACAGGGTCTTAAGTTAGTTAATGTGGTGGGCCCCTGGGACAACACAGCCCCCACCCCCACCCCCACCTCAGAGGCATCTACCGCTATGATAAATGGTTTAGACAAATCAGGTTGAACCAGTACAGGGGCAGTCATGAAACATTTTTTTAATGAAGAAAACGCCGCCACTGCTGGAGCTGACCAGTTTTTGAGATCAGCCCCCTTTTGAGTGAGATCAGTGAGGTGTTTGACCACTTGAGAAAACCCCTTGATGAATTTTCTGTAGTAATTGGCAAAACCCAGAAATCGCTGAAGACCCTTGAGATCTCTGGGTTGCACCCAATCCACAATGGCCTAAGGACCATACGAAACCCCTCAGCGGACAAAATGACCCCTAGAAAGGACAATTCTTGAGTGAAAAATGAACACTTTTCCAGTTTGGCAAAGAGTGACTTCTCCCTGAGCCTCTGGAGAACCGCACAAAGAAGACTAAAGTGACTTAGTCTGTTAGAGGAATATATGAGTATATCATCAAGATAAAAAACCACAAAGTGTCCAATAAAGTCAGAAAAAACATGATTATTGAAATTCTGGAATACCGCTGGTGCGTTAGTCAAACCGAACGGCATGACCAAATTTTCAAACAGACCCACAGAGGTGAGAAATGCAGTTTTCCACTCATCCCCCTCCCGCATACAGATGAGATTGTATGCTCCCCTGAGGTCCAATTTAGAAAACCTTTTCAAAAACCTGACCTGCACATCCAAACATAGACTGAGTGTGAACAGGTGCTGAACCCAGAGTCGCCAACTCGTATATAGTTAAGTAAAAAGGGCAGCACACTGCAGCGCCAAAACATGCAAACTTGAAAACACGAAATTTGAACTGCATTACTGCACCAGAAATATGAAAAATGAGAGCTTTTAGCGCATAAAAATGGCCATATTTATGTGTACCTCGTAGCCACTTTACGGCATCTCTCTTATACGAGGTCCTACGCTTGACCTACCTCGCTGAGAATAAACGTCTCCATCTGAATGGGTACATGTGAAACCTCTTCTTGGACTCAAATTCTCACTCTCTGTGGAGGGGTATTAGACCTACTATAATTAAAACACCTGTGGCTAGGAGGCGGGAGTGCACGATCAGAAGGCCAGAGAATACATTTCAAAAACCTGACCTGCACATCCAAACATAGACTGAGTGTGAACAGGTGCTGAACCCAGAGTCGCCAACTCGTATATAGTTAAGTAAAAAGGGCAGCACACTGCAGCGCCAAAACATGCAAACTTGAAAACACGAAATTTGAACTGCATTACTGCACCAGAAATATGAAAAATGAGAGCTTTTAGCACATAAAAATGGCCATATTTATGTGTACCTCGTAGCCACTTTACGGCATCTCTCTTATACGAGGTCCTACGCTTGACCTACCTCGCTGAGAATAAACGTCTCCATCTGAATGGGTACATGTGAAACCTCTTCTTGGACTCAAATTCTCACTCTCTGTGGAGGGGTATTAGACCTACTATAATTAAAACACCTGTGGCTAGGAGGCGGGAGTGCACGATCAGAAGGCCAGAGAATACATTTCAAAAACCTGACCTGCACATCCAAACATAGACTGAGTGTGAACAGGTGCTGAACCCAGAGTCGCCAACTCGTATATAGTTAAGTAAAAAGGGCAGCACACTGCAGCGCCAAAACATGCAAACTTGAAAACACGAAATTTGAACTGCATTACTGCACCAGAAATATGAAAAATGAGAGCTTTTAGCGCATAAAAATGGCCATATTTATGTGTACCTCGTAGCCACTTTACGGCATCTCTCTTATACGAGGTCCTACGCTTGACCTACCTCGCTGAGAATAAACGTCTCCATCTGAATGGGTACATGTGAAACCTCTTCTTGGACTCAAATTCTCACTCTCTGTGGAGGGGTATTAGACCTACTATAATTAAAACACCTGTGGCTAGGAGGCGGGAGTGCACGATCAGAAGGCCAGAGAATACATTTCAAAAACCTGACCTGCACATCCAAACATAGACTGAGTGTGAACAGGTGCTGAACCCAGAGTCGCCAACTCGTATATAGTTAAGTAAAAAGGGCAGCACACTGCAGCGCCAAAACATGCAAACTTGAAAACACGAAATTTGAACTGCATTACTGCACCAGAAATATGAAAAATGAGAGCTTTTAGCGCATAAAAATGGCCATATTTATGTGTACCTCGTAGCCACTTTACGGCATCTCTCTTATACGAGGTCCTACGCTTGACCTACCTCACTGAGAATAAACGTCTCCATCTGAATGGGTACATGTGAAACCTCTTCTTGGACTCAAATTCTCACTCTCTGTGGAGGGGTATTAGACCTACTATAATTAAAACACCTGTGGCTAGGAGGCGGGAGTGCACGATCAGAAGGCCAGAGAATACATTTCAAAAACCTGACCTGCACATCCAAACATAGACTGAGTGTGAACAGGTGCTGAACCCAGAGTCGCCAACTCGTATATAGTTAAGTAAAAAGGGCAGCACACTGCAGCGCCAAAACATGCAAACTTGAAAACACGAAATTTGAACTGCATTACTGCACCAGAAATATGAAAAATGAGAGCTTTTAGCGCATAAAAATGGCCATATTTATGTGTACCTCGTAGCCACTTTACGGCATCTCTCTTATACGAGGTCCTACGCTTGACCTACCTCGCTGAGAATAAACGTCTCCTTCTGAATGGGTACATGTGAAACCTCTTCTTGGACTCAAATTCTCATTCTCTGTGGAGGGGTATTAGACCTACTATAATTAAAACACCTGTGGCTAGGAGGCGGGAGTGCACGATCAGAAGGCCAGAGAATACATTTCAAAAACCTGACCTGCACATCCAAACATAGACTGAGTGTGAACAAGTGCTGAACCCAGAGTCGCCAACTCGTATATAGTTAAGTAAAAAGGGCAGCACACTGCAGCGCCAAAACATGCAAACTTGAAAACACGAAATTTGAACTGCATTACTGCACCAGAAATATGAAAAATGAGAGCTTTTAGCGCATAAAAATGGCCATATTTATGTGTACCTCGTAGCCACTTTACGGCATCTCTCTTATACGAGGTCCTACGCTTGACCTACCTCGCTGAGAATAAACGTCTCCATCTGAATGGGTACATGTGAAACCTCTTCTTGGACTCAAATTCTCACTCTCTGTGGAGGGGTATTAGACCTACTATAATTAAAACACCTGTGGCTAGGAGGCGGGAGTGCACGATCAGAAGGCCAGAGAATACATTTCAAAAACCTGACCTGCACATCCAAACATAGACTGAGTGTGAACAGGTGCTGAACCCAGAGTCGCCAACTCGTATATAGTTAAGTAAAAAGGGCAGCACACTGCAGCGCCAAAACATGCAAACTTGAAAACACGAAATTTGAACTGCATTACTGCACCAGAAATATGAAAAATGAGAGCTTTTAGCGCATAAAAATGGCCATATTTATGTGTACCTCGTAGCCACTTTACGGCATCTCTCTTATACGAGAGAGTGCATTACTGCACCAGAAATATGAAAAATGAGAGCTTTTAGCGCATAAAAATGGCCATATTTATGTGTACCTCGTAGCCACTTTACGGCATCTCTCTTATACGAGGTCCTACGCTTGACCTACCTCGCTGAGAATAAACGTCTCCATCTGAATGGGTACATGTGAAACCTCTTCTTGGACTCAAATTCTCACTCTCTGTGGAGGGGTATTAGACCTACTATAATTAAAACACCTGTGGCTAGGAGGCGGGAGTGCACGATCAGAAGGCCAGAGAATACATTTCAAAAACCTGACCTGCACATCCAAACATAGACTGAGTGTGAACAGGTGCTGAACCCAGAGTCGCCAACTCGTATATAGTTAAGTAAAAAGGGCAGCACACTGCAGCGCCAAAACATGCAAACTTGAAAACACGAAATTTGAACTGCATTACTGCACCAGAAATATGAAAAATGAGAGCTTTTAGCGCATAAAAATGGCCATATTTATGTGTACCTCGTAGCCACTTTACGGCATCTCTCTTATACGAGGTCCTACGCTTGACCTACCTCGCTGAGAATAAACGTCTCCATCTGAATGGGTACATGTGAAACCTCTTCTTGGACTCAAATTCTCACTCTCTGTGGAGGGGTATTAGACCTACTATAATTAAAACACCTGTGGCTAGGAGGCGGGAGTGCACGATCAGAAGGCCAGAGAATACATTTCAAAAACCTGACCTGCACATCCAAACATAGACTGAGTGTGAACAGGTGCTGAACCCAGAGTCGCCAACTCGTATATAGTTAAGTAAAAAGGGCAGCACACTGCAGCGCCAAAACATGCAAACTTGAAAACACGAAATTTGAACTGCATTACTGCACCAGAAATATGAAAAATGAGAGCTTTTAGCGCATAAAAATGGCCATATTTATGTGTACCTCGTAGCCACTTTACGGCATCTCTCTTATACGAGGTCCTACGCTTGACCTACCTCGCTGAGAATAAACGTCTCCATCTGAATGGGTACATGTGAAACCTCTTCTTGGACTCAAATTCTCACTCTCTGTGGAGGGGTATTAGACCTACTATAATTAAAACACCTGTGGCTAGGAGGCGGGAGTGCACGATCAGAAGGCCAGAGAATACATTTCAAAAACCTGACCTGCACATCCAAACATAGACTGAGTGTGAACAGGTGCTGAACCCAGAGTCGCCAACTCGTATATAGTTAAGTAAAAAGGGCAGCACACTGCAGCGCCAAAACATGCAAACTTGAAAACACGAAATTTGAACTGCATTACTGCACCAGAAATATGAAAAATGAGAGCTTTTAGCGCATTAAAATGGCCATATTTATGTGTACCTCGTAGCCACTTTACGGCATCTCTCTTATACGAGGTCCTACGCTTGACCTACCTCGCTGAGAATAAACGTCTCCATCTGAATGGGTACATGTGAAACCTCTTCTTGGACTCAAATTCTCACTCTCTGTGGAGGGGTATTAGACCTACTATAATTAAAACACCTGTGGCTAGGAGGCGGGAGTGCACGATCAGAAGGCCAGAGAATACATTTCAAAAACCTGACCTGCACATCCAAACATAGACTGAGTGTGAACAGGTGCTGAACCCAGAGTCGCCAACTCGTATATAGTTAAGTAAAAAGGGCAGCACACTGCAGCGCCAAAACATGCAAACTTGAAAACACGAAATTTGAACTGCATTACTGCACCAGAAATATGAAAAATGAGAGCTTTTAGCGCATAAAAATGGCCATATTTATGTGTTTTCAAGTTTGCATGTTTTGGCGCTGCAGTGTGCTGCCCTTTTTACTTAACTATATACGAGTTGGCGACTCTGGGTTCAGCACCTGTTCACACTCAGTCTATGTTTGGATGTGCAGGTCAGGTTTTTGAAATGTATTCTCTGGCCTTCTGATCGTGCACTCCCGCCTCCTAGCCACAGGTGTTTTAATTATAGTAGGTCTAATACCCCTCCACAGAGAGTGAGAATTTGAGTCCAAGAAGAGGTTTCACATGTACCAATTCAGATGGAGACGTTTATTCTCAGCGAGGTAGGTCAAGCGTAGGACCTCGTATAAGAGAGATGCGGTAATGTGGCTATGAGGTACACATAAATATGGCCATTTTTATGCGCTAAAAGCTCTCATTTTTCATATTTCTGGTGCAGTAATGCAGTTCAAATTTCGTGTTTTCAAGTTTGCATGTTTTGGCGCTGCAGTGTGCTGCCCTTTTTACTTAACTATATACGAGTTGGCGACTCTGGGTTCAGCACCTGTTCACACTCAGTCTATGTTTGGATGTGCAGGTCAGGTTTTTGAAATGTATTCTCTGGCCTTCTGATCGTGCACTCCCGCCTCCTAGCCACAGGTGTTTTAATTATAGTAGGTCTAATACCCCTCCACAGAGAGTGAGAATTTGAGTCCAACAAGAGGTTTCACATGTACCCATTCAGATGGAGACGTTTATTCTCAGCGAGGTAGGTCAAGCGTAGGACCTCGTATAAGAGAGATGCCGTAAAGTGGCTACGAGGTACACATAAATATGGCCATTTTTATGCGCTAAAAGCTCTCATTTTTCATATTTCTGGTGCAGTAATGCAGTTCAAATTTCGTGTTTTCAAGTTTGCATGTTTTGGCGCTGCAGTGTGCTGCTCAATTTAGAAAACCACCTGGCCCCCAGCAATTGATAGTACAAATGAGGTATAAGTGGGAGAGGATAAGTGTTTCTCACGGTGATCTTATTCAGTTCTCGAAAATTGAGGCATGGGCATAAACCACCATCTTTATTTTTACAAAAAAGAACCCCGTCGCCACGGGAGAAACAGATGGCCGAATATGCCCTTTACAGAGGCTTTCAGAGATATACTCCTTCATAGCAGCCCGCTCAGGGCTGGAAAGATTGTGTGAGTGATAGCATAGCGATGGACCTGTACCGGCGCAAGTATGAAAGAGCCCTTAATGAGTGTTTAATTTAAAAAAACGAAAACAACAGGAAAAAACGTCGTGGGCTCCCGTGCAATTTTCTGTGCCAGAGGGGGAAAGCCGATGGCTGGGGGCCAATATTTGTAGCCTGCTATGAATATCAGCCCGTAGCTGTCTACCTAGCCTTTACTGGCTATTAAAATAGGGGGACCCCCCAAAAAAATGAAGTGGGGTCCCCCTATATTTTATAGCCAAACAGGCTACGTAGACAGCTGTGGGCTGATATTCATAGCCTAGAGAGTGGCCATGGATATTGTGTCCCAGCTACAAATACCAGTCCACTGCCGCCCCAGAAATGGCGCATCTGTAAGATGCGCCAATTCCGGCACTTAGCCTCTGTCTTCTCACTCCTGTGTAGCGGTGGGATATGGGGTAATAAGGGGTTAATGTCACCTTGCTATTGTAAGGTGACATTAAGCCAGGTTAATAATGGAGAGGAGTCAATAAGACGCCTATCCATTATTAATCCAATACTAGTAAAGGGTTAATAAAACACACACACATTAGGAAAAAAGTATTTTAATAGTTTTCATTTAACCATACTTACCATACTTCAGCGCCTGCAAAAATATAAAATAATAATCCGTATACTACCTGTCCGCCGTAGTCCAATTAATAACGAGTGTCCCACGACGATGTCCCCTATAGAACAGTGACATCGGGTAATGTCACTGCTCTATAGGACCCTCAGTGACACACTGACAGGAGACAATGGCTCCTAATACATGTCAACTGGCTGCAAGTGTGATTTAGTTATTGCCAACACCTGTTAGGTGCCACATGTAAGTTACAGTTGCTGTTAATTACACAAATTAGAGAAGCATCACATGATTTTTCAAACAGTGCCAATACTTTTGTCCACCGCCTTTTTTATGTTTGGTGTGGAATTATATCTAATTTTTCTTTAGGACAATACTTTTTGTGTTTTTTCATTTAAGACAAATTAAATGAAGATAATAATACCAAATAATTTGTGTTTGCAATCATTTTCAGGAAAAAAATGAGTATTATCTGACAGAATTGCAGGTGTGGCAATACTTTTGGCCATGACTGTAGTCACCCCCCAGAGGCCCGTACAGACCCCCGGCAGGCCGCACAGATGCCCGGCAGGCTGCACAGACCCCCGAGAGGCCCATACAGACCCCCGGCAGGCCGCACAGACCCCTGGCAGGATGCACAGACCGCCAAGAGGCCCGTACAGACCCCGGCAGGCCACACAGATCTCCGGCAGGCCGCACAGACCCCCGGCAGGCTGCACAGACCCCCGAGAGGCCCATCCAGACCCCTGGCAGGCCTGCACAGACCCCTGGCAGCCCGCACAGACCCCTGAGAGGCCCGTACAGATTCCCGGCAGGCTGCACAGACCCCTGGCAGGCCCGCACAGACCCCCGCCATCCCGCACAGACCCCCAGCAGGCCCGTACAGACCCCCAGCAGGCCCTCACAGACCCCATACGGTCAAGCACAGACCCCACCCGCACACACAGACATGCAGTCTACGCCCACGCACCACCCACACTCAATTATAGTGCATCATTGCACTATAGGAATTTCCGATTCCGGTATCCGATATCTTAAAAGTATCGGAAATCAGTATCGGAAATCCGATACAGCAAATATCATCCGATACCCGATATTTGCAGTATCGGAATGCTCAACACTACTTATCAG
The DNA here is from genome assembly GCF_032444005.1 of Ranitomeya imitator. NCBI lineage: Eukaryota > Metazoa > Chordata > Amphibia > Anura > Dendrobatidae > Ranitomeya > Ranitomeya imitator. The sequence goes on along the minus strand of NC_091287.1, from coordinate 235,205,620 downwards.
TTGACGTTTTCTACTAATGAGATTTTTGTGCACAAGGGCAGGACTGTGGCTAGAGTTTTCTCCTCCTACTCCGGCCTCTCCTTCTGCCTTTGGTGTTTCAATTACAGGTCACCAATTATTCAGTGCCCTACCTCCTGTTTGAAATTTTTCTCTGCAACCGTAATTGACAAGGGTGTTGTGCGCGCAGTTTGATTTCACGGGTGGTCTTCTGGTCTTCAATAAAGTGCCGCCGAAAATGGCGCATGCGCAGATGATGACTTAATTGAGCTGAGATCTCAATCTGCATATGCATCACTTATGAAGCCATTTTATTGAAGACTAGAAGACCAGCTGTGAAATGAAACTGCACATGCTCCACCTTCACCAATAATAGCAGTGGCGTGAGAGGATATAGGGATGGGAAATAGGTACTGTATATTAACAGAAGTATTTGTAATTTTCTTTATGAAAGGTCTATGCCTTTATTGAAATGATTGATGGTTCCCACTCTGACAAGCTCCTGAGGTAGACTGTTTCACAAATTAATAGTTCTCATAGTAAAGAATTCTTGACACCTATGGACTTTGACCCTTTCATATCTAGACAGAGGAAGTGCACCTTTGCCTTTTGAGTGGGTTTACATAAACAGCTTTTGACCATGTTTTATATATGGGATCTGATCAAGTTAATTATGTCCCCACTGAAGACTAAATACAATTCATTGGTATATAGTGATTTTGGTGCCATCGATGTCTGAGCAGTTTTATATTAAGCTTATGGTGCTGATTAGGAAAATGACTTCGGTTTTCCCAGATTGACTGTAGTTCCTGAGATATTGATTAGTTAATTAATTAACACCAACAAAACGATGAGCGTATGTAATAAAAACATACAGAGACGCACTGCGGACACGCCTTATAGACTTTTGGGATTTCTTTCTTGCAATATGAATTTATCTTTTCTTATATGTATATAGAGGTGTATGTAATAGTCTATTAAGGGCACTCCTGTTTTGTTTATTATTGGAACATTATTTTATGACGTTAGTAACACAAGAAATACTTTTGGGCCTGTGGATGAGGACTCTATAATGTAGACTAGATGCTGCAAACAATTTCAAAGTGAGATGTCCCCTACTGTACAACATTAGTAACTGAACAAATTTTTTTCAGTGTGGGTGATGCCTGCATAACCTAAAAAGATATGCTCCAAACAATTTCAAAATTGGATTTACAAAGTAAAGATAGTTTTGCTATGGTTAAATTTGCATAGTGGTGAATATTGCTATGCAAGCGATCAACCTGCAGAATATGATAGAACAATAGTGGGACAAAGTAAAAAAGTAAAAAAAAATGTTAAACTAATTGTAAAAATATATATCTGTATATCAAAAAAATAAAATAATCCAAAGATATTGTACTCAAAAAATAATATTTTTATGAAAAAAAAAACAATAAAAGAACACATATTTGGTATCGCTACGTCCGCAAAGACCCAACCTATAAAACTATGCCATTAGTTAACACTTTTAGTGAGCAGCTTAAAAAAAATAAAAAAACAAGGCAAAAAACAATGCTTTATCATCATACCGCCGAACAAAAAGTGGACTAAAACGAGATAAAAAAATCCAGATATAAATAAACATGGTAAGGCTGAACCACCATACAGCTCCATCAGTGGAAAAATAAAAATTTATAGCTCTCAGAATAATAATTTTTTCTATAAAATAGTTTATATCGTATTAAAGAGGCAAAACTTAAAAAAAACTATATAAATGTGGTATAGCTGTAATTGTAATGACCCAAAGAATAAAACTACCTTATCAATTTTACCACATGCGGAACAATATTAATCCCCCCCAAATAATTCCTGAATTGATGGTTTTGTTCATTCTGCCTCACAAAAATCGGAATAGAAAAGAATCAAAAATGTCATGTGTATGAAAATGGTATAAAAAACATGTCAACTCATCCCGCAAAAAACAAGCTCTCACATGACTCAGTTTGCCAAAATATTGAAAAATTATAGCTCTCAAAATATAGTTATGCAAAAACTATTTTTTGCAATAAAAAGTGTTTTTTATTGTGTGACAGTAGCCAAACATAAAAACCGATGTATATCTGGTATCGCTGTAATAAAGTCGACTAATCTATATAGTGCATGAGGAGCAGCAAAAAAATAAATAAAACCAATTCTTCACCTGCTGTTGATTTTTTCATTCTGCCGCCCAAAGATTGCAGTAAGGCTCAGTGCACATTTAACCTGCGCTCTGCGCTGTGTGCTTGCACCGGGGTTTCCATTTAGAGCTCAGAAATACATGATTCAGTCAGAACCTCTGACGGAAGATTCCCTATAATGAGGCAGATGGAGGCACTGTGGATGCCATAGGACCTGTGATCCGGCAATTTTCATCTTTTTAGGATTGCATAAAAGTGCCATTGGCCACAGTTTTCGGCACCTCTGAAAAGAAGGACACAGCACAGACTCATTATAGTGAATGGATCCCTCGGGGGTTTCATTTGAATCACAACACTCAGACATTTAGATGGAAACCATAAGTAAGTTATTAGCGTAGAGCGCAGGATAATTGTGATCCCAAACGATATGTAAAATGTTTCCAATAAAAGCTTCAACTCAAATCACTAAAAAGCAAGTCCCCATTCAAGTCTATAATTTGTTAACTGAAATATGGGAGGCTTCCACATTGCTGGTAGTACAAAGGCTCTGGAAATGCAAAATGGCTCCTCACCCGCCAAAAGAAATTCAGCAAATTCTGCGCTTCCAAATCCAAATGCCCCCCTTCCTTCTGAGCCCCACAGTGTACCTAAACCACATATAGTGTCCACCTGTTTGGCAATTTCTAAAGAGATGAGAGTCCACCTAACATACAGTGCATGTCTCCAGACGGACAGGCTGGTCATAATGTACTGGTGACAGCTACGTACCGGTGACTGCAACGTACTGGTCACTACAACAGCAGTTTGCAGATTTCACTTGGCAATATTCATTTCTGCTTGTTTCTAGAAAATACCCATGGAGTCAAAATTGTAAATACATCTGCGGAGACGTCGGTCCCAGCATCTAGCTCAGGCTGATACTGGACAACTGGTTACTGCTGCCTTTCCAGCTTCTGCCATTGTAGCCAGTACTAGGCAGCGGCGAGCAGACATGTTTGGGACTAAGTCCTGCTCCTCCCTTTCTGAGCATGCCCAGGGCAAGATCTCTCATTGGAGATAAAGAGTCACATGCTTAGATACTGAAGCAAATCCCATTGGTCCTTCTGGGAAGGTCCTGTTCTTGCTGCAGCTATAAAAGGTTTGCATGGCTGCACATCCATGCACTAGTGTACATTTGGAATCGTGTGTGTGTTGATGACTGCAGGTTGTTCTTTAAAATCCCCTCCCTTGTGTATGACTGTTTGCAAAAGGTGGATGCTTGCTGTCTAGCGCCCAACTAAGCTGTCAACATAAAGACACACGATACAGTGTCTATTGCTGTAACCACCAGTGCGGCGCCGTGAGCTTATAGAGCGCTTTCCTATCCCAAGTTTGGGTGGTTAGTGGCATCCGCCAAAGCAGCACTGCACGCACTCTTGTGCTTTAAGTTATATTTTTTGTTACTTTGGCACCCCAGTTGTGGTGTCGAGCGCATGTGGTCTGAACGTACTCTAACCCTGTGTCTTGGGATAGAGTCCTGAGACTCCTTGCTTGCACTCTTGGTGCGGTACAGTGGCCCTGTGACGCAACAGGGTTTGCTTCCTTCACACAGGGTGAAGTTATCCCGTGTGTGTATCCACATTGTACCGCCATATAATCCGTCATTACTCAGCAGCAGGTTCCATCTCTGCACAGTGGACCCTGGGCTGTGAACGCCACTTATGCCATCTCTCTTATAATTTGGTGCGTTCCGCTAGCCCTAACAGGGGATTCTGCTCTTCTAGCAATTAGGGCCTCTGTGTATGAAGTTCGCAAACTGTTTTAGACAAATTTGCGCTCCTGGATTCAAATAGCGACTGTTCCTCCTGAGCCTCTCCGTATGGCTAAGTAGTACTGTACAGCCACAAATAGGGTATTGCCATGTTCAGTAGAAATCGTGGGAGAAATGATGGTGCTAATTTTACCCACTTCTTGCATGAAAATGTAAAATCTTGGGCTAAAATAAAATTTGGATGGGAATAATGTAGTTATTTTTTCATCACTGCCCAATGATATAAAATTATGTGACACACCCATAGTGTAAATATGATCACTGCACCCCCAGATCAATTCACTGGGAGGTGTAGTTTGTAAAATGGGGTCACTTATGTAGGGTTCTGCTGCTCTGGCACCTCATGGGCTCTCCCAGTGGGTCATGGTATCTGCAAACAATGTGAGTAAAATCAGCACTTTTCACTGTGCCTGAAAAATATGTCCTGATTACATGTATGTTATTGGCGCACTCAAGAAAAAATGGGCCTCTGTTTGTTGTAAGAAAAAAATCCTATTAACCATTAGAAAAATTAAAAACTTTGGGTTAAAACATCATTTTAGTGGAAGAAATGTAATCATTCTTTCTTCACCACTCAATGGTATAAAATTATGTGAGGCACATGTGGTGTCAATATGATCACTGTGCCCCTAGATGAATTCATTGGAGAGTGTAGTTTATAAAATTAGTTCACATATATGGGGTTTCTATTATTCTGGCACCTTAGGGGCTCTGCCAATGTGACATGGCACCCTCAATCCATTCCAGCAAACTGAACTTTAATATGGCAGCTTTTCACTTTTGAGCTATGCACAGTGCCTCAAAAGCAATACCCTCCTGTTGTGAATTCTGTTGTCGAACTCCCTCCTGTGGTCGTGAATGGTACTTCGGCGAGTTCTGTCCATGGACTCCCTCTGGTGGCTGCGAGTGGAGCTGCTGCTTCTGAGGTTCCTTACACAGGTGACGTGGTTTATCCTTTGGTTGGCTGCTCTATTTAACTCCACTCAGATCGTTACTCCATGCCAGCTGTCAATGTTCCTGCATTGGTTCAGTTCACTCTTGGATCTTTCTGGTGACCTGTCTACTCCAGCAGAAGCTAAGTTCCTGCTAGTTATTATTTGTTGATTGTTTCCTTGTCCAGCTGGATATCATGATTTTGCCTTGCTAGCTGGAAGCTCTGGGATGCAGAGTGGCATCTCCGCACCGTTAGTCGGTGCGGAGGTCTTTTTGCACACTCTGCATGGTCTTTTGTAGTTTTTTGTGCTGACTGCAAAGATACCTTTCCTATCCTCTGTCTGTTTAGTAAGTCTGGCCTCCCTTTGCTGAAACCTGTTTCATTTCTGCGTTTGTGACTTTCATCTTTACTCACAGTCAATATATGTGGGGGGCTGCCTTTTCCTTTGGGGAATTTCTCTGAGGCAAGGTAGGCTTTATTTTCTATCTCTAGGGTTAGCTAGCTCTTAGGCTGTGAAGAGGCGTCTAGGGAGTGTCAGGAACGCTCCACGGCTATTTCTAGTTGTTGTGATAGGATTAGGGGTTGCGGTCAGCAGAGCTCCCACATCCCAGAGCTTGTCCTGTGTGAGTTTAACTATCAGGTCGTGCCGGGTGCTCCTAACCACCAGGTCCATAACACCCTCCCACATTTGGGGTATCGGCATACTCAGGAGAAATTGCAGTACAAATTGGATGGTGCAATTTCTCCTCTTACCCTTATGAAGATTCAAAATTTGTGGCTAAAATAACATTTTTTGTGGGAAAAATGTGATTTTATTATTTTCACGTTCAGTGTTATAAACTTCTGTGAAGCATCTGGGAGTTCAACGTGCTTATAACACATCTAAATACATTCTTTGAGGTGTCTAGTCTTCACTTGTAGGGGGTTTCCACTATTTAGGCACATCAAGGGCTCTCCAAATGAGACATGGCATTCGCTAATGATTCCAGTACATTTTACATTGAAAAAGTCAAATGGCGTTCCTTCTCTTACGAACTCTTCCAATTGCCCAAACAGTGGTTTTCTCCCTCATATGGGGTATCGCCATGCTCAGGAAAAATTACACAACAAATTTGGGGGTCTATCCTTTTACCCTTGTCAAAATATATAACAACGGATTTGAAGTAAATTTTTGGTTAAAAAAAAAGTTAAAAGTTCATTTGTTTCCAAAAATTCATTTGAAGCACCTAAAGAGTTAATAAACTTCTTGAATGTGGTTTTGAGCACCTTGAGGGGTGCAGTTTTTAGAATTCTGGCACTTTTTTGTATTTTTATACCCTTAAAACTGACTTCAAATGTGATGTTGTCCCTAATAAAAATGGTTTTGTAAATTTTGTTGGAAAAATGAAAAATTGCTGGTCAAATTTCAAACTTTATAACTTCTTAACAAAATTAAATTATGGTTTCAATATTGTGCTGATGTAAATTAGACATGTAGGAAATTTTCCTTCTTAGGTATTTTGCGTGACATATCTCTGCGATTTAAAAGAATGAAAATTCAAAGTTTGAAATTTGTGAAATACAAAATAAATTTTACCACTATCAAGAAGTAAAATATGTCTCAAAAAATCAGTCTCAGAATCACCGGGATCCATTGAAGCGTTATGAGTTATTAACTCATAAATTGTCATTGGTCAGAATTGTATAAATTGGCCCGTTCTTTAACGTGCAAACCACCTTCTGGGGTAAAAAGAGTTAAAGATTAGGACACAAATGTAAGGGCTACATTTATGTTTGTGTTAAGGCATTATGTTTCTTTAATACATTTTTAAGAATAGACAAATGGAATTAACATCCAAGCCGTATCTGTTGCATAGCAAATGCAAAGAAAATAGAGGAGCTTTTTTGATTATTATGAGTTCCATTATGTGTCAGTTTTTAGAAGGTAAAATAGTTCAACATGATGCTTTTTTTTTAATAATAAAAGGAGGCATCATCTGCTTTATTTTACATTTGCCATGCAATATACAGGTGCTTCTCACAAAATTAGAATATCATGAAAAAGTTAATTTATTTCAGTTCTTCAATACAAAAAGTGAGACTCATATATTATACAGAGTCATTACAGAGTGATCTATTTAAAGTGTTTATTTCTGTTAATGTTGATGATTATGGCTTACAGCCATACAGCTTACACACTGGGTGATGGTAATAATTCCACACTTTTTCAATTTTTGAAACATCCTATTGCTGTTGTATTTTGCACACTTTTAGTTTTCTTTCATCGATTTACTCCATCCTTTTAGCAATGTCCACAGGGCATTCTGGTTAATAGTGATCTACATTGCAGTCTCTGAAAAAAGTTGCTGGAAGGATCAGGGGTAAAGTTCTGAATATATATAACAGCTTAGGTAGAATTATTGTTTTGATTGCCAATGCTTTTTTTCGAACCAAGATAAGCCCACGTTCTCCCATGCCAGTAGATCCTTTGTAATAGTGGACAATAATGATTTGCAATTTGCGCTGACTGTGTCTGCTATACCTCCTAAATACAACCCCCAAGTAGCTGATTTCCTCCCTCTCCCAGCAGAATTCTATTCCTTCTTTACAGACTCTATCAAATCGTCAGTCAGGTGGAATTGCAAAATTTTAGATTTATGGTTGTTGATTTTGAAGTCAGAAATCAGGGAAAATTCTCTGAGAGTTTCCATTAGAGCTCTGGTAGAGTTGGATCTTTTAATACATCTGGAGGGGGAGGAGAGCCAGAGTCTCCAGGGACATCATGCTCAAAAGTAAGTCCAATGGGGGAATGGGAATCCCAAACATACATGCCTATTATTTAACAAATTTAATCAAACAGAGCCAACTTTGGTTAATGGAGGGTATAACACCTGCATGGATGGATTTGGAGGCTCAGATACATGATTCCAAACCCATAAAGAGAATCCTCCTCGAACATAAAACACTAGAACTACTGATGGAGTCATTTTGACTCCTTTCATTTTTTATTTCTCTTCTGTGACTACATTTTTCAGAATTCCGGCTTGAAACTCGGTGACTTTTCCTCAAATATGATGTGAAAAAAGATTTTGTGAGAATAAATAATTTTGGTAAAAAATTTGCGCGTTTTTTTCAAAATTTACCAAGAACTACTGAAGGGAGTCATTTTGACTCCCTACTATATTTTGAGGTCCTTTTGTCACTTAATGTTGCTATAAAGCTTTGTGCATAATTTTTTCACTCTGTCTTATTTACCCTGATGTTCATATAGATGTAGTTCAATTTACATGTCAACTTTTCACATTTTCCTTGTGTTTTACCTGCTTGTATTACTGTGTAATGCTGAACAAAATAGCTTGTTTACTCTACGCTCTTATCTTATGCTAATGAAGGGTGGTGTTTTTCTAAGGTCCTAGCAGGAGACAGTATTCTGGATAGTAACTTTACTTTCAGTTCAGCTGAAGAGACAAAGAGAACAGACGCAGACATACGAGCTCTGAAGACTCATACAGGTATGAATTGTTATGAAATAGTTTAGCTGTCTGTCAACTGATTCAGCCCACCTACTTTTGAAGGTGGCAGAACAGTTATTATTTCTTTTAGTTTTCATTTCATTTCTATTTTTCAGCAGGGAACTATATAGAATTATGGAATTTGTGAGGAATATGGAGAGAAGACGTTTGATAAAGCCTCAGGATATTCTGGCTACTTTGCAATCCATACCGGAGGATGAATCGGAATCCGAATTGCAGGAACATGTATTTGATTCTGACAGTGATGAAGATTTCATTCCTCAGAACATATCAAGTGAATCTGAAGACTCAGAAGGAACAAATCCAGAAGGTAAGTAGTTATGTGTATTTATTTGTTCTTCCACACACTGAGTTAGGGCCTGTGCACACTAGCAGAATTCTGGCTGAATTGCCATCTGGATATTCTTGCCGCAATACAGGCCGTACCTGCCCGCTCATGCCTGAAGCTCCGCTCCGAACCCCGGGCTGGAGCCGCTGTCAGGGACAGAGCAGCGCTTGCTTACGCGCGAGCACGGCTCCGTCCCAGACAGCGGCTCCAGCCCGGGGTTCGGAGCGGAGCTTCAGGTATGAAACTCCGCTCTGTACCTGAGCGGGCAGGTACGGGCCGGATTGTGGTGAGAATATCCGGTCGGATATTCCGCCGCTAATCCAGCCAGTGTGCATGGACCCTTACAAAACAAAAATTCTAAATATTCATCAACTTTTTTCCAGATATTCCAAGCACATCAACTGGGGATCGGGCTCATGCAGTTATGTTGCCTCGTGACCATCCTCCTGGTCGTGGACAGAAAAAATCAGCAAAACGTCCCAGAAATGAAAGAACAACAGATAACGATGGCGGCGAAGGTAATGCAACAACAAACACCAGAGAAGGCGAATCTGAAGGAATACTAGTTTCAGCGGATGGTATTCAATGGAAACCTGTTGAAATTGGACAACACTTGCCTGGTAGACGTGACAGCCAAAATATTCTTCGAGAAGCACCTGGCCCTACAGGATACGCCAGAAGAAATATCATTATCGATAGTCCTTTGAGCGCATGGCGTTTATTTTTTGATTCATATATATTGACACATATAAAGAACTGTACGCTTGCAGAAGCATGCAGGAACATTAATTTACAGTTTACTCTATCTGATGAGGAGCTAGATGCATTCATTGCGATATTCTATGCTCGTGGAATATCTGGCACGAACCGTCACTCGATTAGCAGTATTTGGTGTAATGACTGGGGAATACCGTTTTGCAAAGCGACAATGTCTAGGGACCGCTTTGTTGAAATTATGAGGTTTCTCAGATTTGATGAGAAATCTACTCGATCGGAGAGACTGCAAACGGACAAGTTTGCTCTATTTTCTACTGTGTGGGACAGGTTTATTGAAAATTGTATTGCATGTAACAAACCTGGCCCATACATAATGGTGGATGAGCAACTTTTCCCAAGCAAAACTAGGTGTCCATTCACGCAGTACATGCCTTCCAAACCAGATAAATATGGCCACAAATATTGGCTAGCTGTTGATAAGGAGAGCAAATATCTGGCAAATGGCTTCCCTTATCTAGGCAAAGATGACACACGCCGTGCTGAGGACCGTTTAGCTGACCATGTGGTAATGAAGTTATTGGACCCGTTTTTGAAAAAAGGTCGCAATGTTACAACCGATAATTATTTTACTTCATTAAAATTAGCTAAACAGCTAAAAAGCAAAGGAACAACCATCGTGGGAACACTGAATAAGATAAGGCGAGAAGTGCCTAAAGAAATAAAATCCATGAAAGAGGAATTGTACAACACTAAAGTGTTTAGAAATGAAGACAATTTTACACTTACAGTATATTAAGGAAAGCCCAACAAAAATGTTGTCATTTTGAGTTCCGTCCATCCAGATGTTGTTGTTGCGTCTGATTCCGCTAAAAAAAACTCCAGAAACGGTAAAGTTTTACAATGAAACAAAATATGGAGTAGATGTAGTGGATCAGATGGCACGAAAATATACCACACGAACATCCACAAGGAGATGGCCTGTTCATGCATTTGAAAATGCCTTAGACTTTGCGGGTATAAATGCATGTATAATATTCAAGGAGATTACCCACCAAAAATTGTCACGCAAGGCATTTTTGCAAACGCTTGTGAGAGAGTTGAGTGGTCCTTATGTCACAGATAGGGAAAAGGGTTCCACGTCCCAAGTTTCTACATGTTCAGAAGTGATGGTTCAAACAAAATTTTGCCAGATCAAAGAAAAGTGCAAGAAAAATAGATCTGTCGGCAATTGTAAGACTTGTGGTAAGTCTTTGTGTGGGCAATGTACTGCCATAAATCAAAGGCAATGCCTAAAATGCGAAACACCAAATGTTTAGAAGGTGAATTCTGCGCCATATTTTCATTTTTATGCTCCTCCACCTACATTTTCTCTGCTTTTTGTTCTTCAGTTGTTGTTTATATGTGTGCACTTGAATAAAAAAAAATGTTTGAAAAACGTCTATTATAATTATTGTTATTTTCTGTAGAAAAAATAAGAAGAGCAGAAAAAAAACAATCAAAAGCATTACTGTTGGATCTCACAATAATAATACATTACAAAAAATATAATTATTAATAAATAACCACAAATGAAACTCTAAAAATAAACGAAAACAAGCAAGGAGTCAAAATGACTCCTTTCAGTAGTTCTAGGCGGGGTCACGAGTCCAGTAGTCCTAGTGTTAATCTAAACAATAATAAATCAAAACATCCAATCTTATCGGCAATTGTATGTGCTTGGGGATCCCTGACCAACCAAAAGGACAAAATAGAGGGGAATCCTGGAGACAAACTTCCATTGATTTTAATAGCTACTGCCTTGGGGACCACTTTCCCAGAAAGCTGGATAAAGGGTGGTATAGACAAGTTGGGCGATCTGGTCTGCGATAATAAGATAATCATCCACATCCTGTTAATAGCAAAAAATCTGATTGCTGCGTTCTGGAGGAGACTTGATCCCCCAAAGCTCCCTGACGTTGTGGACAGGTTACAAACACACAACGCGCTTGATCTTAAATGTGCTATAATGAACGATTGCATACATAAATATGAAAAGAAGTGGAATACTTGGAACACCATCTACCAAAGTTAATTGTTAAATGTGGAGTTACGGAATGTTGAGACATTCCTTGTGTGTGTATATAGTTTACCTTTAATATAGGGAAATTGAAGCTAGTGACAACATGACAGATTAGGAGATAAATCTTTACAAGCAATAACAAGTCTGTCTACACTATGGTTATTTTCTTTTACCTTCCCTTCCCCCTCTCTTCCCCTTCCCCCACCTCACCACTTCCTTCCCCCATGTTCCTTTATATGTATCTAAGGATGAAGCAAATTTCAACACAAAATTAATGCATAAAGTTTGTTATTATGTTTAAAAGTTTAATAAAAACACTTAAACCAAAAAAAATAGTGATCTCCATGATATGATTATATTGCAGAGACTATGAAGGATTCATATAGACATCTGTGTTTCAAGTATGTTCTCTTAAAACCACAGAGACATGTCCATTTTTTCCGTCAGCATGGAAAAAAAGTGCCAATACAAGTCTATGGACCGTGAACAGCAAAGACTGCACACAGATGACATCTGTGTGCCATCTGTGTGGTGCCCATGCTTAACATAGGAAAGGATAAAAGAAGATTTGCTTTGTATTTATTTTTTTGGCATATGTGAAAAACACTGATGAAACACTAATGACATACTGACCAAACACTGATGACACATGGATTCAAAATTCTGCTACTGATTCCATTTTTTTTACCTATGGTTGAATGAGGCCAACACCCACTATGCACTGTTTTCCCAGATAATGCACTCTATAATAAACTTTCTGAATAGTGACTTCACATACAGCAGCCATAGTGCAGCTGAAATGAGGCAGAAAACAACTCTGACATGTTGTTTTACAGTAAAAATTGTCTGTTATTGGCTGCACAGTTGTGTGTATAAAATTCATGATTTCCAGCGAGACAGGGAAGCCAATTTAAAAAAACTGTGCAGGTTAGTTGTAAAAGCACACTACTTGGTGTAAACTCAATCTTCTCAGGATACACCATAAAAATATGTAATATCCAAATCATTGACATGTAAAACAAAAAATATTAATCTTCTCAATACAATGGTACTTCTCAAAGAGGGATATAATTGTTAGGGGTCGAGTTCCCGCTTCTGCACAGGGGGAATCTCAAGCCACCTCCGCTGCGTTCTCCCATTCTTGTCCAGCCGCAGTGGAGTCTGCTCAGCAAGGACGTCGGTCCCAGCGTCTTGCTCATTCTCACTCTGTTCTGAGAGTTACTGCTGCTTCTCCAGTCTCTGCTATTAAAGTCTGTGCTGGTCAGCAGCGAGCGGACTTCTCTGGGACTAAGTCCTTGTCTGCACGTACTGAGCATGCCCAGCGTAAGGTCTCCCGTTGGAGATCGAGGGTCATGTGCTCAGGCTCTGCAGCACATTCCATTGGTCCTCTTGGCAGGTCCTAGAAGGGCAAAAGTGCTGTGGCCACTTCCTGTGCTGCTGCTATATAAACTGTGCATGACCGCACGGCCATGCGCTAGTATTGTCAAACAATTGCTAATGTGTGTATGTTGTGAGTGCAAGTTGTCCTTGGATACCCCTACCCTATAGTATGACTGTTCACGGAAGGTGTATGGCTGCTACCTAGCGCCCGACTTATCCTACAGCACTAGTCACACATTATAGCGTCCAGTTGCTGTGACCGCCAGTACGGCGCCGTGCACTTCCTCTGTGCTTTCCTTACCCAAGCCTGGGTGGTTAGTGGCGTTCGCCAGTGCGGCACTGCATGCTCTTCTGTTTCATTTCACATCCAGTTGCGGTGTCGCGCCAGCAAGGGTCTAATCGGACTTCAATCCCAGTTGGGGTTGAGTTCGCTGACTACTTGCTCGTGCTTTAGGTGCGGTACCGCGGTCCTGTGCCTTAACAGGATTGCTTCTTTCACGCTGGGTGAGGTTAACCCACGCGTGTATACTCTAGTGTACCGCCATATAGTCTGCTAATTGCTAGCAGCAGGTTTTCACCTGCACGGTGGACCCCGGACTGCGAACGCATCTATACCATCTGTCTTGGTGCGTTCCGCCAGTCCTAACAGAATACTAGCGCCAGGGTCTGGCTACTAAAATGGCGGATGACCAGCGTTTACAGAGGTACATCCAGCAGCTGGAGGGAAGGTTGGCGGCTCTTGAGCGTTCAACCTCAGCTGTGGATGTTACTGCTGTCGCTGTTCAGGCTGCAAGTGTGGCTGCAGCTACCTTGTCCACTGCCGCTCCTGTACTGATGCTATCTCGCCTCCCGCTACCAGAGAAATTTTCTGGTGACAGTAAGTCCTGTAGGGGTTTTGTGAGTCATTGCTCAATACATCTCGAGCTTCTGGCCTATCGTTTCCCTACAGAGCGGGCTAAGGTGGGCATTATAATTTCCTTATTGTCGGACAGGGCGTTGCAGTGTGCTACGCCGCTGTGGGAGCGTGGCGATCATGTGGTGCAGAGTGCTCCGTTATTCCTGAGCACTCTGAAACAGGTCTTTCTAGGACCTCGTGTCACCCATGACACGGCGCTCCAACTGTTGGCACTGACTCAGGGCTCGTCCTTGGTCAGCCTTTTTGCCGTCCATTTCCGCACTCTGGCATCTGAGCTGGAGTGGTCGGATAAAGCCCTTATCCCTATATTTTGGAGGGGGCTGGCTGACCACGTTAAGGATGCTCTGGCCACTAGGGAGATTCCCGCCACACTGGAGGAGTTAATAGCAGTATCTACTCGCATTGACCTCCGTTTTCACGAGCGGAGGTTAGAGCGAGCCCAATGTAGGCAGAGGTTTCGGCTGGCTCCCACCTTCGCCAAACCTTTGGAATCTCCAGTCCAGGCTCCTGAGTTCCAGGAACCTAAGGTGGTGTCATGAGCGGAATCTAAGTCCCAGACCGCTCGTGCACTCCAGGGTTGCCATGTTTGCCAACAGTCAGGACATCTTGCCACCAGATGTCATCAGCGGTCGAGGAAACATCAGCGTCTAGTGGTAGTAGGTGGAGGTGCACTAGACACTGCGACGTTTGCCTCCAAATTGTCCTTTAAGGGGACAATTACCTTTGGCTCATCCTCCCACTCGGTAGACCTCTGCGTGGATTCTGGGGCGGAGGGCAATTTTATGTCTTCTGCCTTCGCCCAACGTCACGCAATACCACTGGTTATGCTATCTCAACCAGTAACGGTACGAGTGGTGAATGGGTCGACACTCCCCGCACAGATAACACATCAGACCATCCCTGTTACTCTGTCCCTGTCGCCATCTCATCAGGAGATTATTTCTCTGCTCGTCATTCCTGAGGGTATTGATGAGGTCCTGTTGGGGATACCTTGGCTACGGTACCACTCTCCTCACATCGAGTGGTCCTCAGGCAGAATTCTGGGATGGGGTGAATCATGTGGGGGTAGGTGTCACCGAGAGTGCGTTCAGGTTGCTATTACTGAGGTACCCGCAGATCTATCCTCTCTCCCCAAGCAATATTGGTCTTACGCAGACGTGTTCTCCAAGAAGGCGGCGGAGACCCTTCCGCCCCATCGCCCCTATGACTGTCCTATCGATCTCTTGCCTGGTGCGGAGCCTCCCCGGGGTCGAGTTTATCAATTATCTCTCCCGGAGACGGAGGCCATGTCTCAGTACATTCAAGAGAATCTGGCAAGAGGGTTTATCAGGAAGTCAGTGTCACCTGCTGGGGCAGGGTTCTTCTTCGTGCAGAAGAAGAATGGGGAGCTACGTCCATGCATAGACTACAGGCGTCTTAACGCTATCACCATAAAGAACAAGTGTCCTTTGCCCTTGATATCTGAGCTCTTCGATAGGCTTCGGGGAGCAAGGGTATTTACTAAATTAGATCTGCGGGGTGCTTACAACCTGATTCGCATTCGTGAGGGGGACGAATGGAAAACGGCGTTTAACACCAGAGATGGGCACTATGAGTATCTGGTGATACCCTTCGGGCTCTGTAATGCCCCAGCCGTTTTTCAAGACTTTGTCAACGACATCTTCCGGGATATGCTTTCCACCTCAGTGGTAGTCTATCTGGATGATATTCTCATCTTTTCTCCAGATATTGACTCCCACCGGAGAGATGTTGGCAGAGTCTTCGACCTCCTACGGGCAAACTCTCTTTACGCTAAGTTGGAAAAGTGTATGTTTGAGCAGGAGTCTTTGCCGTTCCTGGGCTATATCATCTCCGCCCAGGGATTGGCTATGGATCCTGCCAAACTACAGGCTGTGATGGACTGGCAAGAGCCCCATTCTCTTAAAGCGGTGCAGCGCTTTATGGGGTTCATTAACTATTACCGCCAGTTCATTCCCCACTTCTCAACTCTGGTAGCTCCCTTGGTAGCCCTCACCAAGAAGGGAGCAAATCCTAAATTGTGGTCGGAAGAGGTCTCCAAGGCCTTCACTTCTATTAAGTCCCACTTTGCTAGCGCTCCCATCTTACATCGTCCCGATGTGGATAAGCCATTCCTAATGGAGGTGGATGCCTCGTCCGTTGGTGCTGGAGCAGTCCTCTACCAGAAGGATGCTCAAGGTCGGAAGCATCCATGCTTCTTCTTCTCTAAGACTTTCTCGCCAGCAGAGAGAAACTACTCCATCGGGGATAGGGAGCTGCTAGCAATGAAGTTGGCCTTTTCAGAGTGGAGACATCTTCTGGAAGGTGCGCGGTTTCCCTTCCAGGTTTACACTGACCACAAAAATTTGGTCTACTTACAGACAGCCCAGCGGCTAAATTCTCGACAAGCCAGATGGTCCTTGTTCTTTTCCCGGTTCCACTTTTCTCTTCATTTTCTCGCCGGGGAGAAGAATATTCGTGCTGATGCTCTCTCTCGCTCCCTTATGTCAGCTGAAGAGGAGGAAGAGGAGCCTCGGCTTATTGTTCCCTCTGAGAGCCTGAGAACCGTAGCACCGGTTTTGCTTGAGTCTGTGCCTCCGGGCAAGACTTTTGTGCCCATTAATTTGCGACCGGAGGTTCTCTCTTGGGCTCATTCGTCCAGAGTGGGTGGATACTTTGGGACAAAGAGGACATCTGAGCTACTGGCGAGGACGTACTGGTGGCCGCATATGGTCCGGGATGTCAGGGATTATATTCTGGCGTGTGTCTCCTGCGCCAAAAATAAATCTCCGCGTCAAAGGCCAGCTGGGTTGCTCTATCCCTTGCCGGTGGCAGATAGGCCCTGGGAGATGGTCGGGATGGACTTTGTCGTGGGTTTGCCCAAGTCTCGCGGCTGTACCATCATTTGGGTCATCACCGATCATTTCTCGAAAATGGTGCATTTGGTGCCGCTACCACGGTTACCTTCTGCACGGGCCTTGGCTGCGTTGTTCATTAAGCACATCTTCTGCCTACATGGCATGCCTGACAAAATTGTCAGTGACCGGGGTCCCCAGTTTGCGTCTCGGTTCTGGAGAGAGCTGTGTCGTCTTCTCAGTATTGAGTTGAATCTCTCTTCCGCTTATCATCCCGAGACGAATGGGTTGGTAGAGAGGGCCAACCAGACCTTGGTCACATACTTGTGACAATTTGTTTCAGCCATGCAGGATGACTGGGCATCCTTGCTATCATGGGCAGAGTTTGCACTGAACAACGCCGTAGCCGACTCCACTGGACAAACCCCATTCCTCCTCAACTATGGTCAGCATCCACGGGTACCTGTGCCTATGCCCGTGTCTTCCGCCGACTCCAGGGTGGCAGACTGGGCTGTGGAGGCACGGGATATTTGGGACCGCACTCAGGATGCCATTCGGGCCTCTAAGGAGAGAATGAGGTCCTCCGCCGATGCTCATCGGCGCCCCGCTCCGACCTTTGCTCCTGGCGACTTGGTGTGGCTCTCCGCCCGTAACATCAGGCTGCGAGTTGAGTCCACTAAATTTGCTCCTTGCTACTTGGGTCCTTTCAAGGTCCTCGAGCAGGTTAATCCTGTGGTCTCTCGTTTGGCCCTTTCGCCACGCCTGGGTATCACCGACACCTTTCATGTGTCCCTCTTGAAACCTGTGTATATGTCCCGGTTCTCCGAGTCATCTGCTTGGACATCGGGTTCGTCTTCGGACGATTATGAGGTGAACGCTATTTTGGGGTGCAAGGTGGTGCGTGGTAAAAAATTTTATTTGGTGGACTGGAAGGGTTATGGCTCCGAGGACAGGTCCTGGGAGCCTGTTGAGCACATTCGGGCTCCGCAGCTCATTGCTGCCTTCGAACGTAGCGAGGCCCAAGGAGGGGGGGGGGCCCCAGGAGGGGGGGTAATGTTAGGGGTCGAGTTCCCACTTCTGCACAGGGGGAATCTCGAGCCACCTCCGCTGCGGTCTCCCATTCTTGTCCGGCCGCAGTGGAGTCTGCTCAGCAAGGACGTCGGCCCCAGCGTCTTGCTCATTCTCACTCTGTTCTGAGAGTTACTCCTGCTTCTCCAGTCTCTGCTATTAAAGTCTGTGCTGGTCAGCAGCGAGCGGACTTCTCTGGGACTAAGTCCTTGTCTGCACGTACTGAGCATGCCCAGCATAAGGTCTCCCGTTGGAGATCGAGGGTCATGAGCTCAGGCTCTGCAGCACATTCCATTGGTCCTCTTGGCAGGTCCTAGAAGGGCAAAAGTGCTGTGGCCACTTCCTGTGCTGCTGCTATATAAACTGCGCATGACCGCACGGCCATGCGCTAGTATTGTCAAACAATTGCTAATGTGTGTATGTTGTGAGTACAAGTCGTCCTTGGATACCCCTACCCTATAGTATGACTGTTCGCGGAAGGTGTATGGCTGCTACCTAGCGCCCGACTTATCCTACAGCACTAGTCACACATTATAGCGTCCAGTTGCTGTGACCGCCAGTAAGGCGCCGTGCACTTCCTCTGTGCTTTCCTTACCCAAGCCTGGGTGGTTAGTGGCGTTCGTCAGTGCGGCACTGCATGCTCTTCTGTTTCATTTCACACCCAGTTGCTGTGTTGCGCCAGCAAGGGTCTAATCGGACTTCAATCCCAGTTGGGGTTGAGTTCGCTGACTACTTGCTCGCGCTTTAGGTGCGGTAACGCGGTCCTGTGCCTTAACAGGATTGCTTCTTTCACGCTGGGTGAGGTTAACCCACGCGTGTATACTCTAGTGTACCGCCATATAGTCTGCTAATTGCTAGCAGCAGGTTTTCACCTGCACGGTGGACCCCGGACTGCGAACGCATCTATACCATCTGTCTTGGTGCGTTCCGCCAGTCCTAACAATAATGGACAGGCATGAACCCACCTCCTGTTAAAACTGATGTGCTTGAAGAAGATGAAATGGAGAGGGCAAGAACCTGAGCAACTTTTATAAGATTTCAATAGTTACTAGATCAAAAAAAACAACTTACATCTCCTCGTTCCACCATTTCTCCAGTCTGTGCAGCGTGTGGTCTGATCTTCTGCACAGCTCAGCACAGCAGGCGCGATGCAGTTATGTCTTTGCACCTGCTGCGCAATGTCAAGCAGATAGGGAAAATGATGGAAGAGGGAGCGTCAGCTGATGGTTCTCTCTTCTATAATTGCATTCAACAGCATCTAGGGTGTCGATATAGTTGAATGTATGATGCCGGGTGAGAGGCCCAGTGCCAGCGCTGGCACCAGTCCCCCTGACACAGAGGCCCCATAGTGGCTGTTTGGTCTGCCACTATTAGTGGCACAACACTGACTTCGAAGGATGTTTCTGATTGGGCGACTTTGACAGGTACTAATTACAGTTGAATCAATAAATTTAAGGCAAATCAAATGGATTCCAGCAAATCTGATTTTTTTGTCTGAATAAATTCAATGTGAATATAATTTCCTAGACAAATTGAAGTGTGTCTGTTGATTCGTTTATTCATATTACTAACCATTGCATACTAACAAAAGCCCCAAGAAGCCTGCAACTAGTCGTTACAATTTGCACATTGTTAAAGCTGTGCAGATCCTTATGCTTGTCCATTTTTACTTCTTTTAGCACATTATCTTCAAAAACAGACAGTTCATCCACTGCCTTATATTTCCTGCCACTTGACAGAAGACTTTGTAACAAGATAATCAATGGTATTCACTGTCACTGGTTTCAATTTTGCAATATCAATACCAGTTGAGTCTTTTATTATGCTGTAAATTTCTAACTGTAATATTTTTAAAACCAGTTATCATTTGTTCATTAATTTACAAAGCAAAATTGAAGTCCTTATAATAGCACTGAAGTAAAAAGAGAAAAAAAAGTAATTTTGCATTTTAATTGGGCTTTCGCCAAAATGCAATTTAGCAGTTCCTTACATAGTTTGCCCATACTTTTTAGAATCATTACTGAGTGAATTGCTGAATTTCAATGTGTTAACCACTATATTGTCCATTTCAGTTTGAGTGAGATATGCACAGGAGAAAAAGAAAACTTGATTTCCCTCCTCTATGATAAGTAAACTGTGAGCTTTTTATAGACATAATTACATTTTAAATTTAAACATGCATAACTGGTCAAGGAAAGGCTGAATATGTCAGATTTTCCCTGTAATGTCAACAGGTGGGTCTATAAGATCAATTTTGGGTTTGGAATTTTTATAAAAGTAAAAGGGTCTTAAAAGCTGTCTGATTGAAATAGCTGTAAACAAAACTGTGTTTCATTTGAAAACCATTGGTATCACTCTACTAAACTGATATGCATTAGTTATATTGCATTGTTCCTGACTTTCAGCATGCATTATTTTGTATCTATAATTCTGCTGCTTCAGACTTAAACTCTCCCACCATTCCCCCAAAACACAGTGTCTGCAAATTGAGATTCTGGTTTGGCTTTTAGCCTAAGTCATGTGACAAGGATCATTAAAGGGTCGACATTGACTGTTAGGATTGCTACTTCCAATAGGTGGCACTAGAGTTCTAGTCCTCTTCCTCTCTGAAGAGACAATTTGCATATTTCCCAGAGGAGCATTGCGGCTTTAAGTCTCCTCACCTAGACATGCTTAACCTGTCACTCTCCGAAAGGAGAAACGATACTTCTTGGATCCTGGCTAGACGCCTCTCGATCAGCCAAACCAGATCTCCACTTTGCACTGACGAGGGGCAGTACCCTGAAACACAATGTCTGCAAATTGAGATTCTGGTTTGGCTTTTAGCCTAAGTCATGTGACAAGGCTTGTAAAAGTGTCGACATTGACTATTAGAATTGCTACTTCCAATAGGTGGCACTGGAGTTCTAGTCCTCTTCCTCCCTGAATAGACAATTTGCATATTTCCTAGAGGAGCATTGTGGCTTTAAGTCTCCTCACCTCGACATGCTTAACATGTCACTCTCTGCAAGGAGAAAAGATACTTCTTGGATCAAGCTCAAGGATAAAACAAAGAGCATGCCACAGTGATATTAGTTCTGGCTTTTGTAGTCTTTGTACAAAGCACTACACAATAAAATAATCCACCCCCTGAATTATAGGAGCTCTGCTAACCTGTGACAGGTGGGTATTCCAAAATTGGTTCTAGCTGGTTCCAATAGCAATTTGCAAAACTGTAAACGTGACAACACAGTGTGGCTAGTTGCTCATGGGGGAAGATCCAGACACTCGTAGTGACCAATGACCTTGATTTTCTTTCATACTGAATGACTCCAACTTTGTGGATCGGTGGGGTTTCATGCAGTTAGTTTTCCCATGTTTTCTCATGCTAAGTGAAGCCCTGAACTATAAGTGTATGTTCAGGCTGAGCAGTTTCACAGTTTTTCTGCAACTGAAAAATCAATTTCATGCTTTTAAATGCAGTGCTGAAAACTGCAACAAATCTGTTGTGGACATCGGGGGAGCTTTTCTAAGGTAAATGCTTTGTGCACCAAAAGACTTACCTTGAACTGCATTAACCCTGCTGTTCTGTTTAGATTTCACATACACTTGTACTGTTCCCGGTCATTTTTGACCGTCCTTATAAAATAATCATTTTTAGCTAATCTAAGTTGTTTTTTTAAACAGTTTTTGCACTATTATATTGCTTGTGAAGATGGTTGTTCAAATACCAGAAAAAAAAATAAATACAAAGCTTGTTTTATATTTTTTTTATATCCAAAAGGGAACATGGTATTTTTTCGATTTTTGTAAAAATTGATTATTTTTGCAGATAAAAAAAAAATCTTGATCTAAATGTTAACTATAAGTAATAATATCAAACATTATGTAGATATACTTTTTTCAGAGGCAAAAAAAAAAAAAAAAGCTTTTTTCTCTATAAAATGGCAAAAAACGTTGTTTTTTATACACTTATACTGTTCCCGGTCATTTTTGACCGGACCTAACATCCTCGTCGGTATCGGAGTCGTTTATAAACTCCTCCAATTCAGCTTGGGTGAAGTGTCTTCTTCTCATGCTGTAAGGCATCACTGTTGAATGAAAAAATAAAATATATAAATAAACAATGAATGAAAAAAAAATCAAAACAATTTCGCAACAATACACACAATAACGTCCCGTCACACATTGAGATATGCCCTGTGATTATGGTGCTGGAGCGTCGCAAACAAAAATGAGGCATGCACTCATTCTATCACAGCAGTGAGAATATGTACTCATAAGCAGATATTGAGTTTACACAACCCTAATGCTAACCCCCTATCATCCATTCTATCACAGCAGTGAGAATATGTACTCATAAGCAGACATTGAGTCTACACAACCCTAATGCTAACCCCCTATCATCCATTTTATCACAGCAGTGAGAATATTGAATAATTTTAGAATAAAAGAATAATTTATCTGTAACATACCTGTAAAAATGGGACTTCAGAGCTCTGACGTCTGAACCTCTGCTCACTCTGTGTTGTCTCCAGCTGAACTGAAACTCTACACTGCTATGTTATCTGTCTACAGATAAGATCAGAGCAGACACCACCCTGCAGCGGAAAAAAGCTCACAGTACAACACTTTAGGTGAATTCTGCTTAGGACAGCATTGCACAGTGTAATACTGTACAACCAGCAAACACATGGAAAATCAGAAAATCATGATTTACAATATGAAATGTTGACAACTGAATGGAACTAGATCTATATGAACAGCAGGGTAAATAAAAACCAGTGAAATAAATTGCGCATAGCTATACTGGAAGCGAATCCGTCGGCTGTATCGCAACTTGAAAATGTTGGTATGTGTAAATCTTTTCTGACCAAAAGTAGTCAGATACATTGATAAATAGTAGTAGATGCAATATATAGTTCAAAATGAGGTGATAGCACCTTTATTTTTGTCAAAAATTGTCTGGAGAGCTGAATAAAGGCCTACCGGTCATTTTTGACCGAACAGTACAAGTGTAAAAAAAATTGTACCAAATAAAGTAAACAAAAATTAAAAAAAAAAAAAATTCCCACAGAGAGTACCCCCCTAATGACGAAAAGTCAGGGAGCCTCAAGTCTCAGAATCACACGCTGAATTTTTATAACATTATAGAATTTCAAAAACGGTCATTTTTGACCTAACAGAACAGCAGGGTTAAGTTACAGAAACTTTTTGCACTTACCGCAACAATTTTTCAATTTGTAATATCATGTACCAAATTTTGTTGTAAATTTCTGACTCAAAATACAACTACTTGATGTAAAGTTAGGTAAAAGAGGCTAAAGATTAAATTATAAAAATTGAGTCAGTTCTAGTAAATCTGCCCTACTTTACTAAGCTATTAAATACTTTAGGTAAATTATAACTATGTATAAACTAAAAAAATGATATTTAATGTTGAACATATTTATCAAGATATTCATTCCTAAAGTTTAAATGTTATATAGATTACTACATTTTGGTTAAATAGAGATGCTACGCCCATGGACTTATATTGTGATTCTACTAATATGGACCTTAATTATTCAGTTAAATGAATTAAGCCATAAGTAATATAGGTTGTGATTTTTTTTACACTAAGATTGGAGGATCCGATTGCCCTAAGTAAAAGAAGGTTATGGTTAAATGTTTTGAGATTTATTGATCAATGGGGAAAACGAAAACCTCTTTTAGAAAATCAATAAAAGTATTCAAAATATAAATTAGCATGCATTAGAAAAAAGACTAAACAGATGAATGTATTGGAGTTGACAGAAGCCACAATAAACGTACAGTATTTAGACTAGTTGTGCTTTTTAAAATAAGTTCATTTTTTTAAAAGAAGAGATTACCATTAGAAAACTCCATATTCCTTGTGAATGAAATGGATTACAAGTGGCAACTATTTCAGATGCAGCACATTTTTGCAGTACATACTGTAGTTGAATTGGAAATTTGTAATATCTTTCAGCTTATCAGGTTAGATATTTTATAGTTGATAAAATTTTCCCACTAGGCAATTTTTTCAAACAACCTCTACTGGTTACAGGTTTATGTCTATGGTGTAATCTATCTTTTTAAGGTATAATATACTGTATTTCTTGACATTAGTTTGTTTTCATATCACATCTGATGCACATTATACAAAAACTTTAGAGGCATATTTTTTTAAAGTTTTCTAGAATTCTAATATATTTTGTGTAAAAAAAAGTATTTTAAGTGTTTTAGTTTTTGTTTCTTGTCCACCAGGAAGGCATTGCGTTGCTTAAAATGAATTTGATTTGTCAGGGACAAGGCATCTCCTAAGGTATGGCATTGTTTTCGGACTAAATTTCTGGAACAAAGTAAGAAAACTAATAGGTGGTGTAAACTTGTGGTAAGCAGTCTTAAAATACACCAGATTTATCAAACAGAGAAAAACCCTATGATAACATTTTAAAACTAAAACTAATTAACTGGAAAGCTCAATAGGGTCTTATCCGAATAAAACGTGAGAAAATGTGAGCAAATGTTCTCACCTAGAAGGATTATATGATCACAACTACTTAAACAGTTTAAAACAGCTGCTGCAGGTCTACAACTTGAAGAACATCTAAAACCGGAGAAGAATGGGTTAATTCAGTGGTGCCGAAGGATCAGCAATGAGCAGGAATCAGATACCTAGGTTTATTTTCCTATATCAAGGAAAATTTCCCATGGCACTCGCATTGACGTCAGAAAGGTAAAGTGAGTTCATTGGCTGTGAGCTCGAAGCAGGCTCGGACTGGCCCACCGGGGAACCGGAGGATCCTCCGGTGGGCCCTGGCACTGACACCTGCAGGGCCTCCCCCCCCCCCGCTCCAGGGCCCCCTCCCCCGCCGCCGCCCGCCTTGAATACTCACCCTGCTCCAGCGATGGTCTCGGCGTCTGCACTGCAGCTCGTCCTGAACGAGCTGTCACGTGACACCGCTCATTAAGATCATGAATATGCGCATATTCATGATCTTAATGAACGGTGTCACATGACCGCTCAAGCAGGAAGAAGGTGCTGCGCCGGCGCCGCCGCCTGGAGTCGGGACAGAGCGCGAGGGATGTTGGCACGGCCGTGCAGTGGGACAGGTGAGTATGAGGGACGGGGGGGATGAAGGAGGACATAAGCCGGCGCGTCGAGCAGGAGCGGGTGCGGAGAGATAAGCCGCCATGCAGGGGGGAATATAAGCCATGCAGGGGGGAATATAAGCCATCGAGGGGGGAATATGAGCCATGCAGGGGGGAATATGAGCCATGCAGGGGGGCAATATGAGCCATGCAGGGGGGAATATGAGCCATGCAGGGGAGAATATGAGCCATGCAAGGGGGAATATAAGCCATGCAGGGGGGACTATGAGCCATGCAGGGGGGACTATGAGCCATGCAGGGGGAACTATGAGCCATGTAGGGGGGAATATGAGCCATGCAGGGGGGACTATGAGCCATGCATACAGGGCGGACTATGAGCCATGCATACAGGGGGGAATATGAGCCATGCATACGGGGGGGATATGAGCCATGCATACAGGAGGGGGTAATATGAGCTATGTATATGGGTTAGGAGGGAGATGAGCCATGCATACAGGAGGGGGGGTCATTATACAGTATTGAGCATCATGTGTGGCCATTATACACTATGGAGCATCATGTGTGGCCGTTATACAGTATGGAGCATCATGTGCGGTCATTATACAGTATGGAGCATCATGTGCGGTTATTATACAGTATGCAGCATCATGTGTGGTCATTATACAGTATGCAGCATCATGTGTGGCCATTATACAGTATGGAGCATCATGTGTGGTGGCCGTTATACAGTATGGAGCATCATGTGTGGCCGTTATACAGTATGGAGCATCATGTGCGGTCATTATACAGTATGGAGCATCATGTGTGGCCATTATACAGTATGGAGCATCATGTGTGGTGGCCATTATATACTATGGAGCATCATGTGTGGCCGTTATACAGTATGGAGCATCATGTGCGGTCATTATACAGTATGCAGCATCATGTGTGGCCATTATACAGTATGGAGCATCATGTGTGGTGGCCATTATACACTATGGAGCATCATGTGTGGCCGTTATACAGTATGGAGCATCATGTGCGGTCATTATACAGTATGGAGCATCATGTGTGGCCATTATACAGTATGGAGCATCATGTGTGGTGGCCATTATATACTATGGAGCATCATGTGTGGCCGTTATACAGTATGGAGCATCATGTGCGGTCATTATACAGTATGCAGCATCATGTGTGGCCATTATACAGTATGGAGCATCATGTGTGGTGGCCATTATACACTATGGAGCATCATGTGTGGCCGTTATACAGTATGGAGCATCATGTGCGGTCATTATACAGTATGGAGCATCATGTGTGGCCATTATACAGTATGGAGCATCATGTGTGGTGGCCATTATATACTATGGAGCATCATGTGTGTCCGTTATACAGTATGGAGCATCATGTGTGGCCGTTATACAGTATGGAGCATCATGTGTGGCCGTTATACAGTATGGAGCATCATGTGCGGTCATTATACAGTATGCAGCATCATGTGTAGCCATTATACAGTATGGAGCATCATGTGTGGTGGCCATCATACACTATGGAGCATCATGTGTGGCCGTTATACAGTATGGAGCATCATGTGCGGTCATTATACAGTATGGAGCATCATGTGCGGTTATTATACAGTATGCAGCATCATGTGTGGTCATTATACAGTATGCAGCATCATGTGTGGCCATTATACAGTATGGAGCAATGGAGCATCATGTATGGTGGCCGTTATACAGTATGGAACATCATGTGTGGCCATATTTTTGTTTGCTTATAATTATTGTATATAAAACAGTGCGATCAGCAGTGCTAAATGGGTATGGTTGGGACGTGGATATGGGTGTGACTAGTTGAGAAATGGGTCTGTCAGAGGCGTGGCCTAAAATTTGCCGCGGCGCACTACGCGCGCCGCAAACTTATTACCTCCTTCCCTTCAAAAGTTGGGAGGTATGGTACCACATTTGCCAGATCACGGCAAGTGCCGCAAATCCCATAGGGAATGAATGAGGCCGAACGCAGTGTTGTCATAAGTGATCCGTTACGCGGCAGATGCAGAAAAACTGTCCGATCTGCTGCAAAAGGCGACTTTCACATCAGCGATTCTTGCCAAAGCCACTGCCGATAGTGTCATACTCACCAAAGGGGAGGCAGCACTAAAAGTGCCTAGGGCAGCAGCAACTCTAAATACGGCCCTGGGGGGCTACATTATATTCTGTGGGGGGACTGCATTATACTCAAGGTACTACATTATATTATGGGGGGCTACATCATACTATATGAGGGGTTACAGTATACTCTATGGGGGGCTGCATTATATTCTGTGGTGGGGCTGCATTATTCTCTCAGGGGACTACATAATATTATGGGGGCTACATCATACTATATGAGGGGGCTACAGTATACTCTATGGGGGGCTGCATTATATTCTGTGGTGGAACTGCATTCTCTCAGGGGACTACATTATATTCTGTGGTGGGTTGCATTATACTATATGACGGGGGCTGCATTATACCCTATGGGGTGCTACATTATATTCTATGGTGGGGACTGCGTCATACCTGAGAGGGTTGCATTATATTTTGTGGGGTGCTGCATTATATTCTATGAGAGGGGACTGCATTATATTTTATGAGGGGGCTACATTATATTCTGAGGGGGCTACCCCAACCCTTGCTACATTATTAAGACGTGAACTACCTTATATTATACCCTGATATTAGCGCTTTTTACCGCACAATTGGTGGTCTTGTATCTATTTCTATGTAGCTACATAGTGGGCCCCAAGAATGATTTTCTCTGGTGGGCCAAAGGTGCTCCAGTCCGACGCTGGCTCGAAGGACCTGTCTGACGGCACCACAAGCATTAGAACTTTCTCGTGCTCGCAGTAACCTCAGATAGGTAATAGGAGATCACAGGGAAACACTGAGCACATGATGCTCAATGTCTCTGCAGGATGACAGGCTGTATGGTCGCATAATGCAGCCATGCAGCCTATCATCTAGATGTAGCAGAGCTAGACTCGTTGTGGGCTTCTCTGCAGAAAGGTGAGGAATATTGTTTGTTTTTTTAAACTCTTTTGCAGATGGCATGGGCATCGAGGGAATGGGTAAGGTCGTAAGTATGGTTTAATTAAGATTATTAAAAAAGTCTGTGACATTTCTTCAATTAAAGAACTTTATTCTGGGTGTCTGTGTTTTCATACAATGTGACTATGGGGTTAGTAATGGGGGCATCTTATTGATGCCTCTTTATTACTAACATCGGGGCTTGATGTCACTTATCAATACAAAGGTGACATAAACCCCGCTCAACTATCACCCCACTTGGCACTGCTACAGGGCAAATGGGAAGAGCAAGGCTAAGTTCCAGAATTGGCGCATCTTAGAGATGCGCCTTTTCTGAGGAGGCTGAGAGCTGATGTTTTTAGCTTGGGGGGCCAGAATCCATGGCCCCTTCCTAGGCTATTAATATCAGCCGGAAGTTGTTTGCATAGCCTTTGCTGTTTATTATTATAAAAGGATCCCTACCTTTTTTTTTTATGCACCCCATTTTAACTCTTTCATGACCCAGCCTATTTTGACCTTAATGACCTGGCCATTTTTTGCAATTCTGACCAGTGTCCATTTATGAGGTAATAACTCAGGAAAACTTTAACGGATCCTAGCGATTCTGAGAATTTTTTTTCGTGACGTATTGTGCTTCATGATAGTAGTAAATTTACATCAATAATTTTTGTGTTTATGTGTTAAAAAATCGGAAATTTGGTGAAAATTTTGAACATTTCGCAATTTTCAAATTTAGAATTTTTATTCTGTTAAACCAGAGAGTTATGTGACACAAAAAAGTTAATAAATAACATTACCCACATGTCTACTTTACATCAGCATGAATTTGGAATATAACAGTTTTTTGCTACGAAGTTATAAGGGTTAAAATTTGACCGGCGATTTCTCATTCTTACAACAAAATTTACAAAATAATTTTTTTTAGTGACCACCTCATATTTGAAGTTAGTTTAAGGGGTCTATATGGCTGAAAATACCCCAAAGTGACACCATTATAAAAACTGCACCTCTCAAGGTGCTCAATACCACATTCAAGAAGTTTATTAACCCTTCAAGTGCTTCACAGCAGCAGAAGCAACATGGAAGGAAAAAATGAACATTTCACTTTTTCTACACAAAAATTATCATTTAGCAACAATTTTTTTATTTTCCCAAGGATAAAAGGAGAAACTGGACCCTGAAAGATATTGTACAATTTGTCCTAAGTAAGCTGATAATTCACCGACTAAAGCACTAAATAAACAGATAATTACAATACAGAATAAAACATAACTTTTACTATAAATACTGATAAAAATGACAACATTCACGACCTAAAAATGTCTACTGTTAGGCTGACAAAAAGATACAAGGTGCACTCAAATCCTAATGTATCACTGTCTATACCCTACCTTGCTGCGGAGGTTGGCACCCTATAAATCCTGCGCAATGGCGCCCCCGCTCAACGTAGGCTTACCCTGACTCACCCTAGAAAACCCTCAAGTGAGGAAAATAGACACACAGCAGACCATACAAACAGACAAACGAACAAAATGAAATAAACCAATGAGCTATGCAATTGGAGCAGCAAGAGAGAATATATAAAGTGCTCTTGTGCTATAATAGGTCAGTAATAGCGCACACTCAGTATACAATTGCACATATCCCCATATGGCCTATCGCCTTCTCGTGGGATTAGACTGTACCTAGATACATACTGCCTGTCTGCGGGGGTTGACACCCTATAAACCTGCGCAAATAGCGCCCCCGCTCCCGTCGTCTGGCCCTAATGCGCCCTAACAACGCCA
>NC_091287.1:229383456-229415956 GCF_032444005.1 Ranitomeya imitator | reverse complement strand
GATATGAGATAGATAGATAAATAAATAGATATGAGATAGATAGATAGATAGATAGATAGATAGATAGATAGATAGATAGATAGATATGGGATAGATAGATAGATAGATAGATAGATAGATAGATATGGGATAGATAGATAGATAGATAGATATGGGATAGATAGATAGATAGATAGATAGATAGATAGATAGATAGATAGATAGATAGATAGATATGAGATAGATAGATAAATAGATAGATATGAGATAGATAGATAGATATGGGATAGATAGATATGGGATAGATAGATAGATAGATAGATAGATAGATAGATAGATATGGGATAGATAGATAGATAGATAGATAGATAGATAGATAGATATGGGATAGATAGATAGATAGATAGATAGATAGATAGATATGGGATAGATAGATAGATATGAGATAGATAGATAGATAAATAGACAGATAGATAGAAAAACCATATGGGCTAATAAAGTGCACTTTTTCATCATTTATTGGAGTGCTGCCTCCTTTTTTCTTTTTTTATTATTTATACAAATAGATAGATATATAGATATGAACTAGATAATAGATAGATATGGGATAGATAGATAGGTAGATAGATAGATAGATAGATAGATAGATAGATAATAAAAATAATAATAATAGATAGATAGATAGATAATAAAAATAATAATAATAGATAGATAGATAGATAGATAGATAGATAGATAGATAGATAGATAGATAGATAGATAGATAGATATTCTGCAGCAAGTTACTAGAGACTTAGAGGTAATGCGGAGATATGTATATATGTGTGTAGCATTGTCATCAGTAATGAAAGCAATTAAGAAGTATATACTTTATTAGGTTTACAGTGGTCTCCAGATAGTCATCAATCACTCCCAATCGAGCTGTCAGCAGTGGGCACATTCGTTTCTGGGAGGCAGTCTTCCAGCTGGGGAAAAGAAGAGAACACCGTCATTAATTAGAGTGTGACCCTGGGGCTATCCGCATGTCTGAACCCAGGCAGCTCTGAGCAAGTCAGCACACTCTAGCTGCACAGACAGACCTGTACCTGGGCTGCACTGCCCGTCCTGTGCCAGGGCACACATGCCCCGCCACTCACTTCCCCTGTCTATTTCAGAATCTTTAGTTTCATGCTGCTCTCCTGCTATATATATATATATATATATATATATATATATATAATATTGTATTTCGTACGCTGTAATGTCCCCGCTGTAGACATTTCTTGCATGCTATATATTATAATGCGACCTTCATATTATCTGCAATAGACAGTTTACATTACATATATCTCATATAAGGAGCTCTCGGTAACTCTTCTTGTAGGTGCAATACTCCCCAGATTAATTAGGGTCATCTTAAAATGATATTAACATTTCTGATGAATGAAACATCAATGTATAAAACGAACTGTTTTCTTGACTCCAGTAAATTGTTCCTGGCGCATAAAAAGTCGCATCAGAAATGAATGTTTCGATCTTTGTTGCCTGCACTTTTCCGACTTTTTGACAGCCCGGTGTTAGTGGTGTAATACAATGAATAGATTGTTACAAGATAGTGTCAGCCTTTATAAACCTCTATTAACTATATTATGCAGCATTAATACACAAGGGCACAGCATTTTCTATGTCAGTCCTTGGAGTTCAGTAAAAAGTCGCATTTCTACATTTACATTTGTAAATTGGGCTAATTATTAGTGTAACAGCTGCTCATTAATTAATTTCTAATTAAAAGTGCTTCCCATCCTTCAGTGGGTAAGGAGATAAAATCATTCGAGTGTATGGCGAGGAATGTTTCAATCAAACCCTCCATTTCCTCGCCCTGCACGAGTGCTGTACAAACACCTATAATTACCTTGTCCGACCACTCGCACGATCCATAAAAGCGATCAGTGCTTGCACCCTCGGATGCACAGCTGTGGGCAGGAAAGGGTGCGGTGACGTCACGTCATGCACCTTCCTATGCTAGGCACTCAGTAATATTTGTAGTAAATGTGCTTTGGAGCAATATTCCGGGCTCTTTTCAGTATATTGCTAGGTATGTTGACCCGAGGAAGGAGTCGAAGGGTTAAAAGTAGTTAAAGATGATTTTCTTCTCCTTCTTCTTCCCTCTTTAAGCATCTGGGACCCAGTTGTGGAAGCTCCGCGGCAGCGACCAGAGCAGACCCCTCTCCTGCTTCTCGGGGGCTCGGGCGTTCATGTAACATGTCATATCCTCAGTTCGGGTATCCGTACTCCTCCACTCCTCAGGTAAGCGCCATGGCTGGAGTCACTGATCATGTGAAGCCAGAGAAATCGGAGTAAATCCTAATAATCATAACTTTCCTGTTTAGTAGATTAGGCCAGAGAAATGTGGCATATCCTGCTACAGAAAGATGGAAGACCGGGGAAATGAAACTTTGTTTATTCTAGTGCCTGTTGTTCTAGTCTTTGTGATCATGTAGTCATCCCGAGATTCTGCTCCCTTCTTCTCATTGTGTGACATTCCCCCCTAGTTCTTGATGACCACCAACTCATTGTCAACCTGCTGCGAGTCCAGTGGAAGGAGTTTATCCGACCCATCAGCTGCAGCCTCTGCTCAGACCCCCGTCTACTGCCCTGTGTATGAGAGCCGGCTGCTGGCCACTGCCAGGCATGAGCTCAGCTCTGCAGCTGCCCTAGGAGTCTATGGGAGCCCGTACACAGGCTCGCAGGGCTATGGCAACTATGTCACCTATGGCACCGACGCCTCTGCATTCTACTCCCTGGTAAGTGGCTGCGGCGGCTGGGGATTTACCACTAGTCCACAATGTCTCTATATGCAGATGGAGCACAGCCGAGCTTGTAGTTTGGTGCTATTGGTTTCCAAAGAACTGATATATATATGTATATATATATATATATATATATATATATATATATATATATATATATATATATATATACATATATGATACATGTTAGTCTATTAATATATTATATATGTAACACATGTAAGTCTAATATTACATTGTATAAATAGTCCATGCACGTCTGTTAATATATGATATTTGTATATATACAATACAACATGTTAGTCTAATATTACATTATATATATATATATATTTACATAGTACATGCAAGTCAATTAATATATAATATATAATACATGTAAGTCTAATATTACATTATATATATGTATATATATAGTACATGCAAGTCTATTAATATAATATATATAATACATGTAAGTCTAATATTGCATAATGTACATATCTATATCTATCTATCTATCTATCTATCTATCTATCTATCTATCTATCTATCTATCTATCTATCTATATCACATGCAACTCTATTAATGTATAATGTAAATATATATATATATATATCCTCCAGAGCCCCCTGCAGCATGCCTCGGCTCCCGTTTATCTGCTAGTATTACATCTATTCGGCAGATTAGCATAGAGTATTTATCTTCTCCATTCTCACCAGATAACCGGGAAGTGACAGCTGGAGATGGATGTTGTCAGTTCTTTTATCTTTTGTTGTAGTGCAGAATATGTATGAAATGTGTATGAACTGCTTCCCTTATCTATAAACATATTAACAGTAGAATGAGTTTTGGGAGAGGGTGTATAATGCACTCATTCATTATATATCCACACCAGCAGAAAGCAATATACAATTGTGTCATGAGAATGAACTAATTTGTCTTGTATTTAGCATTGTGCGTTATATTGAGATTATTCAGCTGTGTCTGGGAGCCCCGATAACAGTAGGGATTGCGAGTAAGAAGCCTACTTCTGATAGTTACTGTGTAGGAAATGAATAGGCGTGTATATGTATGCGGTCATACAAACATTCTTGACCTTATGTTACAGAACACGTTTGATTCCAAGGATGGCACGGGATCTGCGCATGCGGGCATTGCCCAGACTGCTGCTTACTATCCTTATGATCACACCCTGAGCCAGTACCAGTATGACAGGTAACTGATATACCAGGCACTATTCTCATTGCATTATCATACTGTCCTTTCTGGGTGGTACACTCATTTCCATGGTTAATTGAGTTTATTGAGTTAAGGGTTGCATATTAGTACTTCATAGATGAGCCAGTCACCTTATACTGAATGCCCCATATAAATGGATTTTATTACCCGTCTATAAAGAGAGATGCAGAAGCTCCCCGCCGGTGTATGCCAGGTCATCTACTTATTACTTTATATTGGATCAGTTCAGGACGTGAGTGGAGCACATGTTACACTATGTTGTCACCAAGCAGGTGTGATATGGTGACACATTCATTGATTACTTGCACTTATGAGCATAAATGTTGTCCGAGGTTCGTCCTCCAGTAAATGTGACACTATTGATACACAACTTTTGCTATGGGGTCATATATAATAGTATTAGTACGTCCACAACACTTTCCCTTACAAGTTTGATTCTTAGCAGTTTCTATATCTATACTGATAGTTATGTCTTACTGTATCACCAAGAATCCCGCTTTTCTCTTAAACTCCTTGTGCCTCCATTCAGGGTCATAGTGTCCTTTAATGTCACAATTTTAATTGTGACGACTGTGAAGTGTCATAAGACATTTCATAAGAGCAGAAAAGCCTCTAGGACAGGTCAAGCCTGTCTCACTTGCTCGCCCATACTTAGCAAGTGGTATATATAGCAGGAGGGGTCAATGTATAGCGACTGATTCACCAAGCCTTCCCTCTACTGATTAGATCAAGTCATAAGTTAATAAATAAAGAGGTGTCAAATCTGATTGTCTTATGTCCTGATACTATCAATACTTTTCATAATTTTTTATATATAAAATCATTACATTTTGGGGGGAAAATTGTTGAATTGTTGAGTAAAATATAGAGTAAATGGGGCTAAAACACATTTAAAGCTGTAAAATCTTAACGCATTAATTATACGTTATTTATTATACATCTTTTGGCCTTATAAAAACTAAATAAGATTTGATGCCAAGGTGGATATTTTCCAAAATCGTTCCCAAACCTGCCATGAATCCTTAGACTTGGAAGTGTTAGGGCCTACTTTGTTATCAGTCTCTCCTACACATGAACTTTTCTAGAGTGCTAAATATGTAACTTTTCTCTTTTAATGAGTCAGTAAAATGAAGGCATAAAAGGTCACCTCCACAATTAGAGGGATTAAATAACATATTGTAGGAGGATTTCTGAATTGCCATCATCTGAATTGCTTATTTTTACCTTTTCTGTTTTGTACTGTATGTTACCTAATGCGTTCTGAAAAGGCAAAATAGTTCATAGGGGAGGTCAGGCTGTTTCAGTTGTACTAGTACCAGCCAGGAGCTGTAGATCTGACATATTACCATCACGCCAAATCACCTTTCCCAATACTGTGCATTACCCCAATTTATAGAACATGTACTGTCCTCTGCTGGCGTTTTCCACAACATATTGCCATCCTATGACTACAGACGTTCATATTTGATACATTTCATTGTGATTCTGTGGGATATCTGTGAGAAAGCATCCTCACTATTGATGAGCGAGTATGCTCATTACGAGTTTCTCCGAGCATGCTCGGGTGGTCTCCGAGTATTTCAGTGTGCTTGGAGATTTAGTTTATGTCGACGAAGCTGCTAGACAGCCTGAATACATGTGGGGATTGCCTAACAAACAGGCCATCCCTGCATGTGTTCAGGTTGTCTAACAACCGAATCTCCGAGCACGCCGAACTACTCGGAGACCACACGAGCATGCTCGGAGAAACTCGAGTAACGAGCATAGTCGCTCATCACTAATCCTCACCACAGATCTAGATAGAATGTACGATGTACGGGTATCATTTGGGAGATGATACCAAAACCGAGGGTGGCCAGTCCCCTGCTACTGGCTGAGAAATGACCACAACCCTATTCTGAAACTGCCGCTCCCCTTCTTGGCATCCCCTTGATTCCTGACAATTCCTCTGCAGGGAAAATATACAGGTATATGGTGGCCATTCAGATGAATCCATATAAGAATGGTTCTAGTCTTCCAGAACAAATCTGCGCACTGTTCTGACTGATAAAGGGGCATTCTGAGGGGGTCTCCCTGTATGATGTCCATCTGCATTAATAGGGCAATGGAGGCATTAAGAAGAATCAGTGAAATCTGTTGACAGAAAAAATAATGAATTTCACTTACTAAGAATTTGTGCAGAGCAATATAAATCAATATTGTGGCCCTGTTAACAGGCAATGCGGTCTTTTCAGAGCAGGCATTTTGGAAATCACTGTGTCGGTATTTGCTTGGATTATGATAGGTGCTTGATACCAGTTGAATTCATATGTGATCAGATTTATTATGTATGTAATATTTATATTTCAGTAAAAGTATGTAGAGTTTTGAATGTTAGATGAGTCCAGCAATCCAACATTGTGTCACGTTGTATATGATTATTCCATGGTCTTAGTACCATTATCTACATGAGAAATGGCTTACATCTTGTTTACTACATGCTATATATCCAACACTTTATGGATGTGCATTTCGCTCAAGATGAGGCATGATTTCTTGTGTTGGCATTCCAACTCTTTCAGAAAACTGATCAATGATATCTGTGAACATCTAAAAGCACATAATATCGCGCATACACACACACACACACACACACACACACACTCACACACACACACATTATATACACACACATTATGTACACACATTATATACACACACACACACTACATATATAGGATATATATAATTATACAAAGGTAAGGCCAAATAAAAACAGAGTTGTTAAAGTTATACCCCAACAGATTTGTCAAAAAACATTTAGATTCCTTTTAGAATCAACACTTTTTATGGTATGCCAAACTACAAAACACTCCCACAAATGTTCCCACATTAATTGGTAAAAAGTTTTGTAGCTTCACACACTCCAAAAGTAATTTTTCAAATAAATTCATTCAGTACCATGTTGCAAAAATGAGTACACTTCAGATTAAATCATAGGAGTAAAGCTAAAGCTTGGATTAAAAAAATGTAATAAGCAAGAATGAAATCACAGGTAAGTTTAACTTTTCATGAAACAGGTGTCCAGCAGACAGATGACTATAAAAGGGCGTTACTTAGCAAAGAAAACACCTTTCCATTTCATGCTGTCAGCAATGGCACCACATGGAAGAGAAATGTCACAAGACTTGAGAAAGAAAATAATTTCTTTACACAAGGAAGGTTAAGACTCCAAGAAAATCAGCAAAGCTTTACTTATTAGTCAGAATACTGTAGGATAGGATATGAATATGTGACTAATTTGTTCATTCCATTTCTATAAGATTTAGGGCTGTCCTTAATAATCATGGATGTCATACAAAATGCTAGATGTAGTAGTTTTTTATTTGGGGTGTATTCACTTTTGCATTAATTAGTTTGAGAATTATTGAAGATTTTGTAATGAAAGTTACATTATTAACCTTACTTTCATGTTATGAATGAGTAAAACAATGTAGTATGAAAATTCAGTCTTGTCAATATTTTGGAAAATGCTCCTGTGTACAGTGAGATATTGATTAAAATTTTATACAGCACTTCCCAGAAAGTTTTTTTTTTCCAAAATAATCTTGCTGACAGACAATGGAACAAGTTTTTTTCTCCTTACTTTTAGCATTCTTTCCTAGGTTTATCAATCTTTTATTTGTCTGCTTCCTATTCAGTTGACTTCATGGTATTTTATGTGGAGCAAAAAAAGGTGATAAAACATAAATGTAATCAAAGTTTTAAAACCCCTGAAAAACATTTTGTGCTACAGCGCAGGATGTGATGTTTCATAAAAACAGATTCTAGGTAGTATGACAGATCAGTTGCCACGTTCATCTATTGAGATTTTGAAGGAAGCTATTTAATCTCATAGACCTGATTCTATACAAGTGGGAAAATCTTGGCTGTAGCATGACCTCAAGAAATATTTATTTTGTGACATCAGCCCAGTTTATTTGTACTGAGTAAATGGACATCACGTGCCAAGGACATCACCTATGAACTATTCTCAGTCTTTAGGATCTGTTTCCAGTTCAGCCACACAATACCATCCAAACATAGAAGCCATGTTCACAGGCCTAATTCTCATTCACCATATGGACAAAAGTAGTTGGACTCCTAAACGTTACATCTACTGAAGCTACTGGAGCGATTCTAATTCCACAAGCATTAATATGGAATGTGTCCCTCCTTTACAGCTAGGACAGATTTCACTCTTCAGGGAAAGCTTTCTACAAGATTCTGGTTTGTCTCTGAGAATTTCTGTTCATTTATCTACAGGAAAGATAGATATCTTGGTACCGTGTTAGCCAATAGATAGAAAAATATTTAGAATTGAGAGTCCTCAGTGGTTGATACCTTTTAATGGCTAACTGAAAAGATGGTAACAAATTGCAAGCTTTCGAGACTACACAAGTCTCTTCATCAGGCAAAGACTAAAAGAAATTCTGAAGAATCACATATTTATGCACAACATAGCACAGAAAAAAAACATGGATAAGACAGGTGACATGAAGCAGAATTACCATGAGTGATAAACAGTTATGTCCATAAATATTGGACCAGTTCTTAGATAAGGAATGTTTTATTGTCCTCTGATTGGGGTCTGGTTCTGTTGTGATGACCCCTCATAGTCTGAGGGGCAAGTTCCTTAGTTGATGTAAAAAGACATAAATCCATGCGACGCATTCATTCCTGCACTAAGACTGTCAAAGGTCGTCATCAGTTTATATTACCATACTCTTTTGTCTCTCTTAGATTTGAAGATACCTTTTAACACAAGTAATTTCATGTCCATAATGTTATGATTTGGGAGACAAAAATGTATTGCCACAGGTAGATCCATTCTTTTTTCTCTTATTGTGTGGCGGTGAGAATTCATTCTTGTTCTAAGCTTTTGCCCTGTCTCCCCCACATACACACCCCCAGTTGGACATTTAGTACAAATAATTAGGTACACCACATTAGATGTGTCGCAGCTGAAAGTACCTGGTATCTTGTAATCCTGATGTGAATTGGGTTCTTTATCTTGTCCGTGGTCATTATAAATGGACAGGTTTTACATTTTTTCTGATTGCAAGGAAAGGTACCTGCAGCTGTTGGAGAGGACAGGGAGCTCTTGACAATGATGCTTCTTAGATTTGGGGGCTGCCTAAAACACAGTAGTGGGGGTCTGGAAAAATGGATTGTAATTGGGCATCTTTTTACTGATGTATACTGATGTATGACAAAAAGGCCTGGCTCATTAGTTCTTTTTCAGGTTTGAACAAAGATGTTCAATGGGGTTGAAGTCAAGTCTCTGTGTGTGCAGGGCCCCAGTGTCCTGGTCGCTGCAGTAATATCATTCTCCTCTAGGGGGGAGTGATGTTACATTTAGAGGCAATAAAGGAGATCTCTTTACCAGGTAACACCAACATACAACACATTTCATACTCCAGTCCACCAGGGGGAGCTATGCTCCTATTTATTAGGGCACTCTTCACAATGAGGTAAAACTGGTAGTCTGGATAGGAAGTTAGCCAGAAGCTGGCTGGGCTTCTCCCAGTTAGTTGCTGTCTGAGCTCCGCTCAGGTAGTTGGTCCCTGACTGACAGGGGTGGGATCCTGTCAGAGGCTTAGACAGAAGGACACGGAGCTGCGCCTGCCCCACGTGCGGCAGCCCCTAAGAAAGAGACACGAACAGCAAATTGTATTGTAGAGAGTGAGAAAAAGTCATAACAAAAGGAGAGGAAACCAGAAGGAGTTCTGCCCTGCACAGGCTGCCTCCTTCTGAGGCGCAGGATCCGGTAGCTGGAACACCGAGGGAGCAACAGTCCTTTATGCCTTATCCAGAGACCGGCAGGACAGCTAATTTTAAGTTACTGATCCGCCTTATACCCAGGAGGCAAGGCACGGTGGCAACTTGTGGGGGCCGAGGCATGCTAGAGTCCCTGTAAAAAGCCTCATTCCACCAGTCATACGGGTTTGTCCTATCCATCTGGGGTACAAAGAAAGAGACATAACATTTAGAACAACAGTTGTGAGGACCTTATGAGATGCTCAGCAGTAAGGTACTACAATACCCAGGCGCTAGAGGAAGGCTACTGATTTCCACCTGGATAAGGGGACTCTGGATTTGCCTCCAAACCGGCCGGACTCTGCCTGCCCCATGATCTGTGCTCTGGACTGTGGATGTTGAAGCCTTCAGTAAAAGGTAAAGAGACTGCAACCTTGTGTCCTCGTTCTTCACTGCGCCTTACACCATTCACCATCTACACACTGGGAAGCCCTGGTGACATACTTCACCCGTGGGAATGTATACCATCTAGCTGCCATAACATCACCCCAGCGGACCCCTAAGCAGCGTCGGTCACCCTGACTGAATACCACAGGTGGTGTCACGAACATTTCCCCTTTAAAGACCTTTCCATTTTTACAAAGGACCTCCCGACGGCCACAGACCGGGTTAGCCACCGTGACATCCCCCTTGAGAACCGAAGGACCCGGTACCGAGTACCCCACTGCCCTATGGGGGCGATCCATGTGCAACTCAAGTTCTTCTATACCACCTAACCATGCTTTTATGGATTGTGCTTTGTGTACTCAGCATAGTCATGTTAGAACACAAAATATAAAAGGGCCTTCCCCAAACAGTTAACACCACAGCTCACACAGTGATGACGCTCTGAATATAGATAATGTAGTAGATGTTACCTGCAGTCCTTTGTAACACGACAGCTCACACAGTGATATCTCTGAATATAGATAATGTAGTAGATGTTATCTGCATTGCTACCAGTCACGTGACTAGACCCCTCCCCACCTGTGGTGAGTCATTGGCTGATTGTGAAACCTAACTATGGCCATTTTCTGGCCATGGATGGAGTTTCAGCCATTCGACTAGCAGCAGCACAGAAATATCTTAAATGGAATCTGTCCCCCCCTCGAGATGTATATGACCTATTAATAAGGGCATACAGGTAATAGAAATGTTACACTAATCCTACC
The DNA here is from genome assembly GCF_032444005.1 of Ranitomeya imitator. Classification (NCBI taxonomy): domain Eukaryota; kingdom Metazoa; phylum Chordata; class Amphibia; order Anura; family Dendrobatidae; genus Ranitomeya; species Ranitomeya imitator. Next base: position 229,404,977 of record NC_091287.1, on the reverse strand, counting down.
TGTCTGCCTCATGTTATCGTTCTTGTTGTGGAGAAATGTTAAATTATTTCCTTATGCTAATGATTTCTTCCAGGCTTCAGGGCGTGTGGTGTCTGTAAGAAGTCCCTGCCCCTGTGTTCATTACAATACTTACCTCCTCCCATGCACATCAGTTACGGCCCCAGAATCCTGTCCCCTGCACTCTCTCAGAAATACATACCTTATGTTACTAGTGTAACATTTTCATTACCTGTATGCCCATATTAATAGGTCATATACATCCCGGGGGTGACAGATTGCATGTAATGAAGTGTTTAGAAAAGTGGATGCTTCTCTAGGTGTTTGTAAAACCAATGTAATTAGGAGTGTACTCCAATATTTTGTTTCCCAAAGTGTCTAAAAGTAATGCAACTAATCCCTGCTGTAAATTTATACTAGACACTATACGAAACTGGAAATGCACCAGGTTCAGCAGCCTGCATGAGCTACTGTTGGAAGTTTGCTCTACTTTAAGGTTGTCTAGTTGAATTAATTGTTAGCTGTCTATTAGGGTATGCATTAAGCCACTTCAGGAAGACACAGGCAGTAATTTTCCCAAAGTAGCTTTGCCGTCATTCCTCCAACGATTACATCTTTCACTCTCTGTTTTCAAGTATAGAGAGTGGTTGGCCGCCTGAAGAAGGGACAGATTGCTTCTTTTAACCACTTGAGGGTTTCTGAAGCCTGAAGCCATTAAAAGAAGTGACATAGGACAGAACATGTGTACAGTAGTACAGTATTATGTACCTTGATGGGAGGTTTTACAACGTAGATTATAGGCAGAAAGTGCTAGAAATTGACAATGTGTGCACATACCTTTACTCAGGATTAGAGTTGAGCGACCTTGACCTTTTTAGAGTCGAGCCGGGTTTTGCGAAACCCGACTATGTCCAAAGTCGGGTCGAGTGAAATCGGCCGATTATGACGTAAAGTCGGGATCGACCGAAACACGAAACCCAATGCAAGTCAATGGGGCAGCATAGTCGGCAGTGAGTGGGGGCCAGGAAAACACCTAGAGTGGCCATTTTAATGTCAAAACCATCCATTCTTCTTAATGAAGCTTGTCAAGCGTAATTTACCTTATAATAATTGGAAGGCATTTGAAATTGGGGGTCATTTGGCTAAAGTTGTGGGGGGTAGGGCTGGTTCAAGTAATTAGTGGGCCCAGGAAATCTGGACCACGTCACGGCAGTGGAGCAGGGAGAGGTAAGTATTTCAACTTTGCAAGTGCTGTGAACCTGAGCAAGCAGGGGGGGCCCACTCGTTGGCATTGGCACTGGCACAGGGCCCCTCAAAGTACAGCGGTGTGTTTGCACGGCGGGGGCGCCTCCCACCGGCAGCAACACTTTTGCGTACTATGAGAGGCCCTGTGCCAGTGACGTCGCCAACTAGTATTCCTCCCCCCACCTGATGAAGGAACCTGCACTTTCATCTGCACCTTCCTCTTTGTCCCCGTGTAAGGTGGTATGGTATGCGGGAAGAGCAACCTGACTTTCAGCAGGGTCACAATGTTGTTGTGTAGCGTGCACGGGGAATGTTGCGTTATGGGTCAATGTACCAGCAGACTCATCTATCACTGGCTGGGCAATGGGCACGATGAAGTGGAAACACAGATATAGGCCCAAAGAAGAAAGTGGGCTAAATGCAGTTCAAAATTGGTAACACAGGAATAACCAGGGGGCATTGCAGTGGAGGACAACTGGAATGAGAGGCTGACACAGAGAGTAGGGCCAAATCAGTAAGTAGTCGAAATGCAGTTCAAAATTGGCAACCGTAGTAAACAGGCGGCACAGCTTTGTTCAGTGGAGGAGAACAGCAAGGAGTGGCAGACACCGATAGTAGGCCCCAAACCAACTAGTACGCCAAATGCAGTTGTTCCATTTAACCACAATTTAATGAGAGCCTGAAGATAGAAGCTCAGGAAAGGCAACCTGGGGAACACCTTGGAGTGTAACACACCATCTCTCTCCACCCCATACCCATTTTGTATGGCCTAATGCAGTGTACTTTTCTACAACTACTAAACGAGAGTCGGAAGACCGAAGCAATGGCAAGGAAACCTGGGGAACACCTTAGAGTGTAACACACCCTCTCTCTACACCCCATACCCAATTTGAAGGCCTAATGCAGTGTAGTTTCCAAGAACTACTAAACGAGAGCCGGAAGATCGAAGCTCAGGAAAGGCAACCTGGGGAACACCTTGGAGTGTAACACACCCTCTCGCTACACCCCATACCCAATTTGAAGGCCTAATGCAGCGTAGTTTCCAACAACTACTAAACGAGAGCCGGAAGATCGAAGCTCAGGAAAGGCAACCTGGGGAACACCTTGGAGTGTAACACACCCTCTCTCTACACCCCATACCCAATTTGAAGGCCTAATGCAGTGTAGTTTCCAAGAACTACTAAACGAGAGCCGGAAGATCGAAGCTCAGGAAAGGCAACCTGGGGAACACCTTGGAGTGTAACACACCCTCTCGCTACACCCCATACCCAATTTGAAGGCCTAATGCAGCGTAGTTTCCAACAACTACTAAACGAGAGCCGGAAGATCGAAGCTCAGGAAAGGCAACCTGGGGAACACCTTGGAGTGGAACACACCATCTCTCTACACCCCATACCCAATTTGAAGGCCTAATGCAGAGTAGTTTCCAAGAACTACTAAACGAGAGCCGGAAGATCGAAGCTCAGGAAAGGCAACCTGGGGAACACCTTGGAGTGTAACACAACGTCTCTCTACACGACGGAAGGGCTGATTCTTAGGAAGGAAGGCTGTTGGAAATAAGCATTGCGCGTCCGAGGGTGATTATATTCTTATTAGGTATATACTCACCCTCGGACGCGCCCTGCTTCTTTATTTGGAATGAATGTTTATTTGCAATGTGGTGTTGACTTTCTCTATTATTTTGGTAATTAATGATTTTATTATTTTCATTATTTTGCATCTTCTCGGCAATAATATAAAGAAGACGCGACAGGACAACACTCGGTGGATGCCATATGTGTGTTTTCAATTTAAAAAAACTTTCAGTTAACTACTTGCAGGAGAAAGTAATTGTAGCTGGTGGCCATTTTTAGTACTGTACCAGATTAGAGTTGTGTGTTTGTTTTTAATGTTAAAATGTCTGCATTTGATATCTCACCAGTATTTTCTTTTTTATAAGCAAAATACTTATTTTTATATTTTCTGATGTTGGTTCCAGGGGTACACGGCCAGCAGTGCCCTGGTCAGTGTAGTAGTAGTTGAAAGAATGGACCGCAGACAGGCATCGAAGGCCTAAAATAATAACACATGGCTGTAGGCAATTTTAAATTGGTTCCAGGGGTACACGGGCAGCAGTGACCTGGTCAGTGTAGTAGTAGTTGAAAGAATGGACCGCAGACAGGCATCGAAGGCCTAAAATAAAAAAATTGGGCTGGCTGTAGGCAATTTTAAATTGGTTCCAGGGGTACACGGGCAGCAGTGACCTGGTCAGTGTAGTAGTAGTTGAAAGAATGGACCGCAGACAGGCATCGAAGGCCTAACATAACAAACTTGGGCTGGCTGTAGGCACTTTTAAATTGGTTCCAGGGGTACACGGGCAGCAGTGACCTGGTCAGTGTAGTAGTAGTTGAAAGAATGGACCGCAGACAGGCATCGAAGGCCTAAAATAAAAAAATTGGGCTGGCTGTAGGCAATTTTAAATTGGTTCCAGGGGTACACGGGCAGCAGTGACCTGGTCAGTGTAGTAGTAGTTGAAAGAATGGACCGCAGACAGGCATCGAAGGCCTAAAATAAAAAAATTGGGCTGGCTGTAGGCAATTTTAAATTGGTTCCAGGGGTACACGGGCAGCAGTGGTGTGGTCAGTGGAGGCCTAGTGGAAGGAGTGACCGCAGACAGGCATCGAAGGCCTAAAATAATAACACATGGCTGTAGGCAATTTTAAATTGGTTCCAGGGGTACACGGGCAGCAGTGACCTGGTCAGTGTAGTAGTAGTTGAAAGAATGGACCGCAGACAGGCATCGAAGGCCTAAAATAAAAAAATTGGGCTGGCTGTAGGCAATTTTAAATTGGTTCCAGGGGTACACGGGCAGCAGTGACCTGGTCAGTGTAGTAGTAGTTGAAAGAATGGACCGCAGACAGGCATCGAAGGCCTAAAATAAAAAAATTGGGCTGGCTGTAGGCAATTTTAAATTGGTTCCAGGGGTACACGGGCAGCAGTGACCTGGTCAGTGTAGTAGTAGTTGAAAGAATGGACCGCAGACAGGCATCGAAGGCCTAAAATAAAAAAATTGGGCTGGCTGTAGGCAATTTTAAATTGGTTCCAGGGGTACACGGGCAGCAGTGACCTGGTCAGTGTAGTAGTAGTTGAAAGAATGGACCGCAGACAGGCATCGAAGGCCTAAAATAAAAAAATTGGGCTGGCTGTAGGCAATTTTAAATTGGTTCCAGGGGTACACGGGCAGCAGTGACCTGGTCAGTGTAGTAGTAGTTGAAAGAATGGACCGCAGACAGGCATCGAAGGCCTAAAATAAAAAAATTGGGCTGGCTGTAGGCAATTTTAAATTGGTTCCAGGGGTACACGGGCAGCAGTGGTGTGGTCAGTGGAGGCCTAGTGGAAGGAGTGACCGCAGACAGGCATCGAAGGCCTAAAATAATAACACATGGCTGTAGGCACTTTTAAATTGGTTCCAGGGGTACACGGGCAGCAGTGGTCTGGTCAGTGGAAGTCTAGTGGAAGGAGTGACCGCAGACAGGCTTCGAAGGCCTAACATAACAAAATTGGGCTGGCTGTAGGCACTTTAAATTGGTTCCAGGGGTACATGGGCAGCAGTGTATGGTCAGTGGAAGTCTAGTGGAAGGAGTGACGGCAGACAGTCTTCGAAGGCCTAACATAACAAAATTGGGCTGACTGTAGGCACTTTTAAATTGGTTCCAGGGTAACACGGCCAGCAGTGGCCTGGTCAGTGTAGTAGTTGTAGAAAGAAGGGACCGCAGACAGGCTTCGAAGGCCTAACATAACAAAAATGTCAAAACAATGGTATTGTCAGTGCCAGGCATTGAAGGATGTCAGCGGCTAGACTACACATTGGTGAAGCTGTGAGAGATAATTTTGCTAGTGGTAGAGCACTGTTTGAGCTGGGGGGGGGAACTGTCTTGTGGCCGGCGGTACAGGCACAGGGCCCCTCATATTACAACGGTGTGTCTGACGTTGGGTGCGCACCACCACCGCCAGAGACACTTTATTGTACTATGAGGGACCCAGTGGCAGTGCCGTCGACCAAAAGCGGCCACACCCACCTCTTCAGACAAACAGCACTCTCAAGGGTCCAAGCGCAAAGTGGCGATAGCACGGCCCCGTGTGGGGAGTTTGGCCATTTCGTGAGGTGGAAACATGTCGTATGCTGGACAATCAGGTGAAGAAAATTACGAGATTGGAAAAGTCATTCAGAATAGTCCACAGGCAAGACCTTTTCATAGGAAAGCTAGGTGTCAGCCGGGCAGGGTGGGGCAAAAGATTTTGAAATCCAGTTGTGGTTCATTTTAATGAAGGTTAGATCATCTACATTTTGGGTAGCCAGACGAGTCCTTTTTTCTGTTAGTATTGAACCTGCAGCACTGAATACTCTTTCTGATAGGACACTAGCTGCCGGGCAAGCAAGCTCCTGCAATGCATATTCTGCCAATTCTGGCCAGGTGTCTAATTTGGATGCCCAGTAATCAAATGGGAATGACGGTTGAGGGAGAACGTCGATAAGGGATGAAAAATAGTTTGTAACCATACTGGACAAATGTTGTCTCCTGTCACTTTGAATTGATGCTGCAGTACCTGTCCTGTCTGCGGTCATAGAAAAATCACTCCACAACCTGGTCAGAAAACCCCTCTGTCCAACGCCACTTCTGATTTCTGCCCCTCTAACACCTCTGGTCTGCTGGCCCCTGGAGCTCGTGTGAGAACGATCACGGGCGCTGTGTGCAGGGAATGCCAGAAGCAAACGGTCAACAAGAGTTGATTGTTTTGTTGCTAATATTAGTTCCAAGTTCTCATGTGGCATAATATTTTGCAATTTGCCTTTATAGCGAGGATCAAGGAGGCAGGCCAACCAGTAATCGTCATCGTTCATCATTTTTGTAATGCGTGTGTCCCTTTTGAGGATACGCAAGGCATAATCCGCCATGTGGGCCAAAGTTCCCGTTGTCAAATCTGCGGTTGTGCTTGGTTGAGGGGCAGTTGCAGGCAAATCTACGTCACTTGTGTCCCTCAAAAAACCAGAACCCGGCCTTGCCACGCCACCAATTTCCCGTGCCCCCGGGAAAGCTTCCTCATTAAAAATATACTCATCCCCATCATCCTCCTCATCCTCCACCTCCTCTTCGCCCGGTACCTCGTCATGTACACTGCCCTGACCAGACAATCGCTGACTGTCATCAAGGCTTTCCTCTTCCTCTGGTGCAGACGCCTGATCCTTTATGTGCGTCAAACTTTGCATCAGCAGACGCATTAGGGGGATGCTCATGCTTATTATGGCGTTGTCTGCACTAACCAGCCGTGTGCATTCCTCAAAACACTGAAGGACTTGACACATGTCTTGAATCTTCGACCACTGCACACCTGACAACTCCATGTCTGCCATCCTACTGCCTGCCCGTGTATGTGTATCCTCCCACAAAAACATAACAGCCCGCCTCTGTTCGCACAGTCTCTGAAGCATGTGCAGTGTTGAGTTCCACCTTGTTGCAACGTCTATGATTAGGCGATGCTGGGGAAGGTTCAAAGAACGCTGATAGGTCTGCATACGGCTGGAGTGTACAGGCGAACGGCGGATATGTGCGCAAAGTCCACGCACTTTGAGGAGCAGGTCGGATAACCCCGGATAACTTTTCAGGAAGCACTGCACCACCAGGTTTAAGGTGTGAGCCAGGCAAGGAATGTGTTTCAGTTGGGAAAGGGAGATGGCAGCCATGAAATTCCTTCCGTTATCACTCACTACCTTGCCTGCCTCAAGATCTACAGTGCCCAGCCACGACTGCGTTTCTTGCTGCAAGAACTCGGACAGAACTTCCGCGGTGTGTCTATTGTCGCCCAAACACTTCATAGCCAATACAGCCTGCTGACGTATGCCAGTAGCTGCCCCATAATGGGAGACCTGGTGTGCAACAGTGGCAGGTGCGGATGGAGTGTTTGTGCGACTGCGGTCTGTGGACGAGCTCTTGCTTCTGCAGGAGGACGAGGAGGAGGAGGAGGAGGGGGTGCGAACGGCTACAGACAACTGTTTACTAGACCGTGGGCTAGGCAGAACTGTCCCAAACTTGCTGTCCCCTGTGGACCCTGAATCCACCACATTTACCCAGTGTGCCGTGATGGACACGTAACGTCCCTGGCCATGCCTACTGGTCCATGCATCTGTTGTCAGGTGCACCTTTGTGCTCACAGATTGCCTGAGTGCATGGACGATGCGCTCTTTAACATGCTGGTGGAGGGCTGGGATGGCTTTTCTGGAAAAAAAGTGTCGACTGGGTAGCTCGTAGCGTGGTACAGCGTAGTCCATCAGGTCTTTGAAAGCTTCGCTTTCAACTAACCGGTAGGGCATCATCTCTAACGAGATTAGTCTAGCTATGTGGGCGTTCAAACCCTGTGTACGCGGATGCGAGGCTAAGTATTTCCTTTTTCTAACCATAGTCTCATGTAGGGTGAGCTGGACTGGAGAGCTGGAGATCGTGGAACTAGCGGGGGTGCCGGTGGACATGGCAGACTGAGAGACGGTGGGAGATGGTATTGTTGCCGCCGGTGCCCTAGATGCAGTGTTTCCTACTACGAAACTGGTGATTCCCTGACCCTGACTGCTTTGGCCTGGCAAAGATACCTGCACAGATACAGCAGGTGGTGCGCTAAATGGTGGTCCTACACTGCCGGAAGGGATGTTGCGTTGATGACTAGCTTCATTGGCCGAGGGTGCAACAACCTTAAGGGACGTTTGGTAGTTAGTCCAAGCTTTCAAATGCATGGTGGTTAAATGTCTATGCATGCAACTAGTATTGAGACTTTTCAGATTCTGACCTCTGCTTAAGGAAGTAGAACATTTTTGACAGATGACTTTGCGCTGATCAATTGGATGTTGTTTAAAAAAATGCCAGACTGCACTCTTTCTAGCATCGGATACCTTTTCAGGCATTGCAGACTGAGCTTTAACCGGATGGCCACGCTGTCCTCCACCAGGTTTTGGCTTTGCCACGCGTTTTGGGCAAGATACGGGCCCGGCAGATGGAACCTGTGGCGATGTTGATGCCTGCTGCGGCCCCTCCTCCTCCTCTGCTTCAGAACTGCTGCCGCCTGCACCCTGTTCCCCCAATGGCTGCCAATCGGGGTCAAGAACTGGGTCATCTAATAACTCTTCTTGTACCTCCTGCGCAACTTCGTCTGTGTCACCGTGTCGTTCGGTGGTATAGCGTTCGTGATGGGGCAACATAGTCTCATCAGGGTCTGATTCTTGATCAGCACCCTGCGAGGGCAATGTTGTGGTCTGAGTCAAAGGACCAGCATAGTAGTCTGGCTGTGGCTGTGCGTCAGTGCACTCCATGTCAGATTCAATTTGTAATGGGCATGGACTGTTAACTGCTTCACTTTCTAAGCCAGGGACGGTATGTGTAAAGAGCTCCATGGAGTAACCCGTTGTGTCGCCTGCTGCATTCTTCTCTGTTGTTGTTTTTGCTGAAGAGGACAAGGAAGTGACTTGTCCCTGACCGTGAACATCCACTAACGACGCGCTGCTTTTACTTTTACCAGTTTCACGAGATGAGGCAAAAGAGCTAGAGGCTGAGTCAGCAAGATAAGCCAAAACTTGCTCTTGCTGCTCCGGCTTTAAAAGCGGTTTTCCTAATCCCAGAAAAGGGAGCGTTCGAGGCCTTGTGTAGCCGGACGACGAACCTGGCTCCACAGCTCCAGACTTAGGTGCAATATTTTTTCCCCCACGACCACCTGATGCTCCACCACTACCACTACCCTCATTACCAGCTGACAATGAACGCCCCCGGCCACGACCTCTTCCACTAGACTTCCTCATTGTTTTAAAAACGTAACCAAACTAACGTTATTTGTTGCAGTCACACAACTTACACGGTGAGCTATAACTTCTGTATGATTTAGCTACCCCTTTACAGGTTGGTGAGACCACAGCGAAAATCAGGCCCAATGTTACACACTCTTTTTTTGGTGGCTGCAAATTAGAGAGATGCCCCACACGCAGGACTGTCACTGAAGCACAAATGTTAATATTAATGTCACACTATTATTTTTTTTTTATTTTTATTTTTTTCAGGAACACTTTAGAAACCCCCCAAAAAAAAAAAAATAGATTTTTGCAGGGAGAATTTAGAAAACAAATGTAACAAACTATATGCTTTCTATGGGCCACTGAGTGAGAGATGACGCACACAGGAATCAGGAGTGGCACACAAGCCCAGAGGCCAATATTTTTCTACCAATGATTGATGGAGTTATTTTCTCTGGTAGATTTTGGAACCCAAATCAAGGAAAAAAAATGTAGGCTTTCTATGGACCACAATTGGAGAGAGAGAGAGAGAGAGATGGCACACCCAGGAGTCAAGACTGGCACACAAGCAGAAAGGCCAATATTAATCTCCCACTGTTTTTTTTGGTTGTTTTTTTTTTTTTTTTTTTCAGGGAGACTTTAGAAAAAAAAATAATAAAAAAAATATGATTTTATCAGGAAGAATTTAGAAACCAAATAAAATAAAATGATTTTTTCAGGGAGAATTTATAAAACAAATAAAACCAAAAATAGGCGTTCTATGGCCCACTGACTGAGAGATGACGCACCCAGGAGTCAAGACTGGCACACAAGCAGAAAGGCCAATATTAATCTCCCACTGTTTTTTTTGGTTGTTTTTTTTTTTTTTTTTTTCAGGGAGACTTTAGAAAAAAAAATAATAAAAAAAATATGATTTTATCAGGAAGAATTTAGAAACCAAATAAAATAAAATGATTTTTTCAGGGAGAATTTAGAAAACAAATAAAACCAAAAATAGGCGTTCTATGGCCCACTGACTGAGAGAGAGAGAGAGATGGAACGCTTAGTACTGGCACACAAGCCCAAAGGGCAATATTAATCTCCCTTTTTTTTTCCAGGGAGAATTTCTGAAACCCAAAAAAAAAATAAAATAGGCTTTCTATGGCCCACTATTTGTGAGAGAGATGGGACGCTCAGGACTGGCACAGATGGCACGCTCAGGACTGGCACAGAAGCCCAGAGGCCAATATTAATCTCCCTTTTTTTCTGGGAGAATTTATAAAACCAAAAAAATATTTAAATAGGCTTTCTATGGCCCACTATTTGTGAGAGAGATGGCACGCTCAGGACTGGCACAGATGGCACGCTCACAACTGGCACAGAAGCCCAGAGGCCAATATTAATCTCCCTTTTTTTCTGGGAGAATTTATAAAACCAAAAAAATATTTAAATAGGCTTTCTATGGCCCACTATTTGTGAGAGAGATGGCACGCTCAGGACTGGCACAGATGGCACGCTCACAACTGGCACACAAGCCCAGAGGCCAATATTAATCTCCCTTTTTTCAGGGAAAATTTATAAAACCAAAAAAAAAATTAAATAGGCTTTCTATGGCCCACTATTTGTGAGAGAGATGGCACGCTCAGGACTGGCACAGATGGCACGCTCACAACTGGCACACAAGCCCAGAGGCCAATATTAATCTCCCTTTTTTCAGGGAAAATTTATAAAACCAAAAAAAAAATTAAATAGGCTTTCTATGGCCCACTATTTGTGAGAGAGATGGGACGCTCAGGACTGGCACAGATGGCACGCTCAGGACTGGCACAGAAGCCCAGAGGCCAATATTAATCTCCCTTTTTTTCAGGGAGAATTTATAAAACCCAAAAAAAAATAAAATAGGCTTTCTATGGCCCACTATTTGTGAGAGAGATGGCACACTCAGGACTGGCACACAAGCCCAAAGGCCAATATTAATCTCCCACTGTATTTTTATCAGGGAGAATTTATACACCCCACAAAAAAAAATACAGAAAAATGAAAAGGCTTTCTATGGCCCACTATGTGAGAGAGATGGCACACACAGGGATGGCACTCTAGCAGAAATGCCAAATTGCCAATCTTAATCTCCCACCAAAAAAAAAAAAAAAAAAAAAACAGGGAATGTCCTACAATTACTATCTCCCTGCCTGCAGTAATCTCAGCCAGGTATGGCAGGCAGCTACTATCTCCCTGCCTGCAGTAATCTCAGCCAGGTATGGCAGGCAGCAATAAGGAGTGGACTGATGCACAAATGAAATAAAAAGTGTGGACAAACAAAAAAGATAGCTGTGCAGAAAGGAAGGAACAAGAGGATTTGTGCTTTGAAAAAAGCAGTTGGTTTGCACAGCGGCGTACACACAGCAATGCAGCTATCAGGGAGCCTTCTAGGGCAGCCCAATGAGCTACAGCGCTGAGGGGAAAAAAAAAAAAAAAAAAAATTCCACTGTCCCTGCACACCGAGGGTGGTGTTGGACAGTGCAAATCGCTGCAGCACAAGCGGTTTTGTGGTTAATGGACCCTGCCTAACGCTATCCCTGCTTCTGACAAAGCGGCAGCAACCTCTCCCTAAGCTCAGATCAGCAGCAGTAAGATGGCGGTCGGCGGGAACGCCTCTTTATAGCCCCTGTGACGTCGCAGACAGCAAGCCAATCACTGCAATGCCCTTCTCTAAGATGGTGGGGACCAGGACCTATGTCATCACGCTGCCCACACTCTGCGTTTACCTTCATTGGCTGAGAAATGGCGCTTTTCGCGTCATTGAAACGCGACTTTGGCGCGAAAGTCGCGTACCGCATGGCCGACCCCGCACAGGGGTCGGATCGGGTTTCATGAAACCCCGACTTAGCCAAAAGTCGGCGACTTTTGAAAATGTTCGACCCGTTTCGCTCAACCCTACTCAGGATAAGTAAGACTGCTGCTCACTATGGACAGTTTATACCAGACAGGCCTGATGGTTGAAACAGACACCCAGCATTGATCCTTGACATTTTTGTACAAAAGGGCACTGCTGATAATTGGAGCAGTTGTGAAATTAATGCCCCTTGAACTTTCCGGCTATGCTCATACATTACTGCTATTTTTTTGCATTTTTGTTATCATACTCAAAATTTATGCCAAAAACACATAATGTAAAAGCTACACCATAGAAACAGTCTAAATACACATGCCAAAAATTCACACTTAAATGTAATTGGTTAAAGTAAATTAATCTGCAATTAAAAGGGAACCTGTCACCATGAAAATGCTATTCAATCTACAGGCAGTATGTTATAGGGTCGGGGGAGCTGAGCATATTGTGAGGAAACAATCAGTATAACCGCGTTTTATTCATTTAATCCTCTTCTCTTGCTGGGATTGTCAGTCCAGTGGACGGTCCTATCAGCGACTGACAGCTTTCTTTGCATAAGTGCTTATAGAGATAACTGTCAGTTTCTGATTGGACCGCCCACTAGACCGAAAATCCAAGAAAGAGCAGAGGATTAAATGATTAAAACAGGTTAAACTAATTTTTTTCTCAAAAAACTATATATCAATCTAGAATGAGAAAGGAAGATTCTGGAGTCCAAGGTAAACTTCTGAAACACACGATCCAGCACTTGTGAGAGTAACATTTATTGAGTGGAATAAAGCATATTCAAGTAAACGGACTACAGTGACTTTTTCATTACTGTTGACACCTCCGTGTTTCGAACAATCTAGTTCTTAGTCGTAACAGTTCCACTTTTTCATGGTGACATATTCTCTTTCTACTGCAATTTTATTCATGGATTTCCCACTTTGCTTTGCAATGAATAAATTCCATGGTGAAAATCCGCTGCACTCCTGCTACAGATAGGCCTAGATGCAAATTTGTAAATAAACAGTGTCACGATTCCCCTGACCGCTGTCACCAATGGGTCAGGATTCACACCGTGACCGTCACCCCTACGTCACGGATTGAGGTGACTTTAGGCCAACAGACGGCTATCACATGTGCAGGGGGGCTTATCTTAGTCTACGTTAACATTAGCGTCGCGTCGCCGTTGCGTCGGCGACGCACGGAAAAACGCGCGCAAACGCGCGCAAAAACGCGCGCGTTTTGCGATGCGTGCGTCGTTTTTGACGAAAATCGGACGCACAGAAAATGCTACATGTAGCGTTTTCTTGCGTCCGACGCTAGCGTCGGAAACGACGCACGTGGCGAAAAACGCCACCAAAACAACGCACGCGTCCCCTATGTTAAAAATAGGGGCGCGTCGCCGCTGCGTCGCCGCTGCGTCGCCGACGCAACAGCGACGCACATTAGCGTAACGCTAATGTGAACGTAGCCTTAGTTATCCTTCCACTCCACGATGTGATGAAAAACCACACACAAGGCTATTGACCTCTTAGTTTACAGCAGGGGCTTATTCTAGGTATCCCACTGCTTTTCTATATACCACGAACTGCAGGGATTTATGTATATCCCGCTTACAGTTCCACTTAACACTTGCAGCTCTCTGGCGCCCCCCTTACTCTCAGGTCAGATTAGGTACTGCACCCTGGGTAATTAGTCGCCAGAAAGGCTGCCTGCTATGTACTGGCTATTGGGCACGCTGCAGCGACGCGATAACTACTCCCACTCAGGCAGGAACAATAATTATTAACGCCGCAGCCACTACAACATAACCCAAAAGTCTGCACACTTCTCGCTGCCACCAGCTTCGATTAAACGGGTCCGAAGCTAACCCAACACAACAGTAACAGTAGCGTATTTCCCTTCAGAAGACTTAGGGTACGGTTTTTAGAGCATGGAGAAGAACTAACATATAATAGTATATCCCATTAAAAATAATTAGGCAGTGCTTTATCAAAAATAGTTTATAAAGATGTTACAAATGAGACAACTGCAAATATGTACATGGGTAATTATAACATAAAGGGAATAAAAGAGAAAAGATAACACTCACATGTTAAAAACATGGCGGGCACCCCAGGCTAGTGCAGTTTCCATACATCCCAGTCCATGGGATGTACTCAGCTCTTCCAGAACAATAGGACAAGGAGTCCAGAAGAAGAAATCCAGCAGAAGGGTGCCTCCTCAGAGCCTGCCAGACACTTAAACCCTTAAGGCTGTGACATCACAGAAAGGCTGGCTTATCCAGACCCTCCTCTCTCTACATTCTGCCTAAACTTTAAACTATTCTCTCTAATTTCTATAACTTCACTACAAAACACGTCATAGTTCTAACAAACCCATCAATCATCTCGGGTTAACGTGAGCATTCTAATGAGATCAAATATGTCCTATCTGGGATACATATTTACAGAGAAAACCCTACTTCTTTACCAGACGGAGTTAGAAGTCCGAGTTTCAAGGGATGGGTACCTACACCGAGTGGGAATACGAATATATATTTTCGTGTTCTTACCGTAAACATGGTGCATAATATCGTACCAAAACCAAACAAAGGATCTTTCATGAATTTTGGAGCCACTTTACCAGTTCTGACTAGTGAAGGTGGGAGGGGTGAGGGACTTTCCTCTGAGCCTGGAATTTACGACCCCAGGGCAATAAAACCCCCTTCTAGCATACAGTCCGTAGCCCAGAGAGAAACAAGTAGAGTCAGCTAGTGAAGGGGGGGTTTAGCCCACCTCATGAGCTGACGAGCAACTAAACTTATATGATATTTCATACCATATCGTGACAAACAGCATGCACAAAAATCAGTGACCGACTTGGGTTTAAAACCCCATTACTGAATTTTAATGCTAATTCAGCAACCAAAGTCCAGAGAAATAATCTGCTGTGTCAATGAGCCAGTAGAATTAAGCTTCATTTACACTGAAAGATCACCGTGAAACAAGTGTAGTTAAAAACCCTCGAACTGCAAAACTGCAAACAGTCTACCAATTATCCAAATGAATTAGAAAAATGCTCATCTAGTGTGTGAAATGATCTTTTCTTGCAGCACAGATCATCATTATTCTCGGTGGCGTAGCGTCCTGTGTAAACAGCACTCGTACTGCTGAGAAGAATGGCAGCCTGTGCACACTGATCTATTACAGATCGTTTAGTACACATTGTTTACTATGGTCTATCTATGCAAACAGGCTATTAAGTGATCGCTGATCGGTGAAGGTGGCATTGTGCCGCCAGTCAGTGCACACTAGTTTCCTCCACCACCTGGATACAGTCAATGGGTTGAGTACAATGTACTGAAAGGGATACAAATATGTGCATTACTATAAATGCCAATGGGAAGTAAACATCTTTCCCTCACATGTTTAACAAAACAAGCACTACATTAAATGTGATGCTGCAGCTTTAATCAGGATATATGAAACAACCGTAAACTGAGCGTTACATGCTGTATTACAGACTTAAAACCAATCATTTGACTCATGCAAAAAATGTTAGGTCACATATCCTCAAAACATGGTATCTTATATAAGGATTCCATAATAAGTAAACATTGGTTCATATTTACTAAGGTATTTGCACCCATTTGTTGGCTAATTCACATGTGCATCCATCCTCATCAATAAATCATGGTATGTGCTCCTTTGTTCCAATGTATGGGCCTAGATGAAAAAGTAAACATTTTGTACTGTTTGTCTAAAGGTGAAGTTTTCTACTTATGGAGAGTGACATGCCACGTCTGGCACGCCAGTATGACGGACTTAAACGCCTTGCAGTGCTCCTCTGGGAAATTAAATATGCAAATTGTTTCTTCAGAGAAAAGAGGACTTGAACTCTAGTACCACCTACTGGAAGTAGCAAACCTACAAGTCAATATCAAACCTTTAACGTGCCTTGCTGTATGACTTAGGATAAAATCCAAATAAGAATCTCAATTTGTAGACACATTGTTTTGGGGTATTGCCCCTCATCAGTGCAAAGTATTTGATTTGGTGAGAGACTAAGACTGAGATCTAAGGGGTAAGTTTTTTCCTTATATAGAGTGGCACACCATGTCTGGAAATTGAGATTTTGATTTGGCATTTATCTTAAAGGGACACTGTCACCTGAATTTGGAGGGAACAATCTTCAGCCAGAGGGGCGGGGTTTTCAGGTGTTTGATTCACCCTTTCCTTACCCGCTGGCTGCAATATTGTATTGAAGTTCATTCTCTGTCCTCCATAGTACACGCCTGCGCAAGGCAAGATTGCCTTGTGCAGGCATGTACTACGGAGGACAGAGAATGAACTTCAATCCAATATTGCAGCCAGCATGCAGCCAGCGGGTAAGGAAAAGGTGAATCAAACACCCAAAAACCCCGCCTCCATGGCTGAAGATTGTTCCCTCCAAATTCAGGTGACAGTGTCCATTAAGTCATATTGCAAGGCTCGATAAAGGGTCGATAGTGACTTGCAGGATCGCTACTTCCCATAGGTGGTGCTATAGAGTTCAAGTCCTCTTTCTCTCTAAAAGAGGCAATTTACATATACTGTTTGTCCAAATACAGGTCCTTCTCAAAAAATTAGCATATAGTGTTAAATTTCATTATTTACCATAATGTAATGATTACAATTAAACTTTCATATATTATAGATTCATTATCCACCAACTGAAATTTGTCAGGTCTTTTATTGTTTTAATACTGATGATTTTGGCATACAACTCCTGATAACCCAAAAAACCTGTCTCAATAAATTAGCATATCAAGAAAAGGTTCTCTAAACGACCTATTACCCTAATCTTCTGAATCAACTAATTAACTCTAAACACATGCAAAAGATACCTGAGGCTTTTATAAACTCCCTGCCTGGTTCATTACTCAAAACCCCCATCATGGGTAAAGGTACTGTCACACTAGACGATATCGCTAGCGATCCGTGACGTTGCAGCGTCCTCGCTAGCGATATCGTCCAGTGTGACAGGCAGCAGCGATCAGGCCCCTGCTGGGAGATCGCTGGTCGGGGAAGAAAGTCCAGAACTTTATTTCGTCGCTGGACTCCCCGTAGACATCGCTGAATCGGCGTGTGTGACACCGATTCAGCGATGTCTTCACTGGTAACCAGTGTAAACATCGGGTAACTAAGCGCAGGGCCGCGCTTAGTAACCCGATGTTTACCCTGGTTACCAGCGTAAAAAAACAAACAGTACATACTTACATTCAGCTGTCTGTCCCTTGCCGTCTGGTTCCTGCACTGACTGCTGGCCGTAAAGTGAAAGCAGAGCACAGCCACAGCGGTGAGTCACCGCTGTGTGACTCACCGCTGTGCTGTGCTTTCACTTTCACTTTACGGCCAGCAGTCAGTGCAGGAACCAGACGGCAAGGGACAGACAGCTGAATTTAAGTATGTACTGTTTGTTTTTTTACGCTGGTAACCAGGGTAAACATCGGGTTACTAAGAGCGGCCCTGCGCTTAGTTACCCGATGTTTACCCTGGTTACCGGGGACCTCGGGATCGTTGGTCGCTGGAGAGCTGTCTGTGTGACAGCTCTCCAGCGACCAAACAGCGACGCTGCAGCGATCCGGATCGTTGTCGGTATCGCTGCAGCGTCGCTAAGTGTGACGGTACCTTTAGACTAGCGACCTGACAGATGTCAAGAAGGCCATCATTGACACCCTCAAGCAAGAGGGTAAGACCCAGAAAGAAATTTCTCAACAAATAGGCTGTTCCCAGAGTGCTGTATCAAGGCACCTCAATGGTAAGTCTGTTGGAAGGAAACAATGTGGCAGAAAACGCTGTACAACGAGAAGAGGAGACCGGACCCTGAGGAAGATTGTGGAGTAGGACCGATTCCAGACCTTGGGGAACCTGAGGAAGCAGTGGACTGAGTCTGGTGTGGAAACATCCAGAGCCACCGTGCACAGGCGTGTGCAGGAAATGGGCTACAGGTGCCGCATTCCCCAGGTAAAGCCACTTTTGAACCATAAACAGCGGCAGAGGCGCCTGACCTGGGCTACAGAGAAGCAGCACTGGACTGTTGCTAAGTGGTCCCAAGTACTTTTTTCTGATGAAAGCAAATTTTGCATGTCGTCGGAAATCAAGGTGCCAGAATCTGGAGGAAGACTGGGGAGAAGGAAATGCAAAAATGCCTGAAGTCCAGTGTCAAGTACCCACAGTCAGTGATGGTGTGGGGTGCCATGTCAGCTGCTGGTGTTGATCCAATGTGTTTCATCAAGGGCAGGGTCAATGCAGCTAGCTATCAGGAGATTTTGGAGCACTTCATGCTTCCATCGGCTGAAATGCTTTATGGAGATGAAGATTTCATTTTTCAGCACGACCTGGCACCTGCTCACAGTGCCAAAACCACTGGTAAATGGTTTACTGACCATGGTATTACTGTGCTCAATTGGCCTGCCAACTCTCCTGACCTGAACCCCATAGAGAATCTGTGGGATATTGTGAAGAGAAAGTTGAGAGACGCAAGACCCAACACTCTGGATGAGCTTAAGGCCGCTATTGAAGCATCCTGGGCCTCCATAACATCTCAGCAGTGTCACAGGCTGATTGCCTCCATGCCACGCCGCATTGAAGCAGTCATTTCTGCCAAAGGATTCCCGACCAAGTATTGAGTGCATAACTGAACATTATTATTTGATGGTTTTTTTGTTTGTTATTAAAAAACACTTTTATTTGATTGGATGGGTGAAATATGCTAATTTATTGAGACAGGTTTTTTGGGTTATCAGGAGTTGCATGCCAAAATCATCAGTATTAAAACAATAAAAGACCTGACAAATTTCAGTTGGTGGATAATGAATCTATAATATATGAAAGTTTAATTGTAATCATTACATTATGGTAAATAATGAAATTTAACACTATATGCTAATTTTTTGAGAAGGACCTGTACATCCTGAGCTGCCCTAAGACTGTATTCAAATGAATAAAGTAAAGCTTGTCTTTGTCTCACCAGTGAAAATGGTAGAGTTTTCATCAATTTGTGTCTAAGTGACCCAATGACTGGAGTGGATAGGAGCATGGCATTCATCACATTTCTCTGCATATACTCACGGCCCTATAAGGAAAATCACAAATTGGTCCATTGAATTTTTGGGCTTAGTGTTCCACTTGAATGTGAGCATCGCCCATGTTGACAGGCCCTAAGTAAGCAAGATGTGCCAATTTTTTTCATGCAGCAAGGACCAACTATGATACGTATGGCTTATCTTTCGCCTGCCGCACTAAGTTTAAGCTGTCTCAGAGCTTGTTTCTACATATACAGTACAGACCAAAAGTTTGGACACACCTTCTCATTTAAAGATTTTTCTGTATTTTCATGACTATAAAAATTGTACATTCACACTGAAGGCATCAAAACTATGAATTAACACATGTGGAATGATATACTTAACAAAAAAGTGTGAAACAACTGAAATTATTTCTTATATTTTAGGTTCTTCAAAGTAGCCACCTTTTGCTTTGATGACTGCTTTGCACACTCTTGGCATTTTCTTGATGAGAATCAAGAGATAGTCACTGGGAATGGTCTTCCAACAATCTTGAAGGAGTTCCCAGAGATGTTTAGCACTTGCTGGCCCTTTTGCCTTCACTCTGCGGTCAAGCTCATCCCAAACCATCTTGATTGGGTTCAGGTCTGGTGACTGTGGAGGCCAGGTCATCTGGCGTAGCACCTTATCACTCTCCTTCTTGGTCAAATAGCCCTTACACAGCCTGGCGGTGTGTTTGGGTTCATTGTCCTTGTCATTGTCCATGGTCATTGTGCAAAGCAGTCATCAAAGCAAAAGGTGGCTTCTTTGAAGAACCTAGAATATAAGACATATTTTCAGTTGTTTCACACTTTTTTGTTAAGTATATAATTCCACATGTGTTAATTCATAGTTTTGATGCCTTCAGTGTGAATTTACAATTTTCATAGTCATGAAAATACAGAAAAATCTTTAAATGAGAAGGTGTGTCCAAACTTTTGGTCTGTACTGTATGTTCATCTGTGTTTTTTTCCTCCAGAGTTATACAGAATTGCCTGATGGAAAGTTTTGCAGAAACTGATCCCATAGTTTTCTATGGGATTGTTCTCATTTATCCATCACATCCGATATTGAGCTAAACTGGTCTTAGAGCCAGATCAGAAAACACTACATGCACTGTTTTGTAATCAGTCTATGGACACAGAAGCAGTGCACAGGGAGCATCAGTTTAAGTTAAGCCTTTCATGTCAAAAACGTTACTAACCTGTAGATATAGGGTTACTCTGCAGGTTTGTAGTGTTCTAACACTGTACACCATCGCACGGAAAGCCCAACTGCCGGGAGGAAATGAAATTGTATGCGCTACTGAGGTGGCTATCAGTCAGTGCCGGGACATGGTTATAGCAGCTGCTCACTGAGTAGATGTCGCGGACGGCCGCGTCTCTGTCTCTGAAAGCTGGAGGCTGCCGGGAGGAAAAAAGTTAATTTCCTCCTGGCAGTTGGGCCCTCAGTGCGGAGGTCGCACGGGTTTAAAGCGCTACGAATCTACAGATTAACCCCATATCTGCAGGTTAATAAGGTTTATTTGACATGACAGGTTCTCTTTTATCAGAAATTTTGTCCAGCCCTTGTATAGATGAAGTAAAGGGGCACATTTGACAATTGGAAGCTGAGCCTAATTATTAGACAGCATTAGTAAATGTGCACTAATCTCACAATGTTTAACTAGTCTCAAGGGAATCAAACCAAATTTTATGGGCTTGATTCATCATTTGTGCTTATTTTGAGTCACTTTTCTTTTTTGGTCTTGTTGGCTTCGCTGACAATTTTTGAACTAAGTTCATCATAATAATTTAAACACGGTTTATTAATTTTGCGCCAAGTCAAAAAACTTCTTTTTTTTCTGTCTTTAACAATTCTTGCCACTTAATAGCAAAAAATGGCACTTTTTTGCAAAGTATCTCAAAAATTGCAGTGTACGTAAAAATTGTTACAGGTGAGAGGAGTGAAGTGCATTTACAAAAAAGTTTGCAACTTTTTTGAAAAAATCGAAAGCCAATCAAGCAAAACCTCTAAGCCTCACCCACAATGGGTAACTAAAAAAAAACAAAACAAAGATGAACACAGATAAAATAGACTTTAAAAAGGAGCAAATGGAAAGATGAATTTGGTGCAAACCAAAAACACAGCATAAAACACTAAGAAGGTCAGTGCATTAACATTGGAGCTGTGTCCACCAGTCTTAATGAAGGGCTTGGTGGAGTACGATTTCATGGGCATCCCACCCATATTGGTGTAATTGGCCAAGACTGGCGTATAAATGTTAAATATCACAATATTTTTGTGCAATTTTGCATATTATTAACGTATTTTATGCCAGAATTCTGGTATCAATACCTTTAATGAATTGGGCCCTAATAGGTCAATGAATAACATGTGCAGATGCAATAATGAATTAGGCCCTATATGTCTAATCACATTAAATTCTAGATATATATCATACTAATAGAAATCTTGCCTGCTGATGGTGTCTGCTGCCACTTTGGCTAGTCTCAAACTCTGGAAAAATATACCCAGTACATAGACAAGAAAATGTGGTAATGAAC